>NC_074693.1:15138690-15436190 GCF_029448725.1 Salvelinus fontinalis
ACTTTATGTGACCACGATTATATCAGTGTATCAGTCCATCAACTATCTGTATTCAAAATCCCTCCGGGAGATAGTGGTGTAAATCAAAACTGAAAGTCTCCCAACGGAAAAATCATTTTTTTACGGACAATTCTATGACAGTTCCTTGGCAACACATAAGCCCATGTGTGCCACGGATTCCCTAAGCTGACTATTTGGATCAGGAGGGAGAGAGAGAGGCAGCCATTTCCAAAAGTGGACAAAATAGAAGATCCCTGCAGCTTTCAGAGTTGGTGCTTTGAGATAGACTGCGTATGTTGATGTGTGTGTGTGTGTGTGTGTGTGGGGGGGGGGGGGGGGGGGGGGGGGGGGGGGGCGGCAAGGGAGATGCACTTAGAGAGGAAAACCCTTTGAAATGTCAGACAAATCCTAATAACAGTCACAAGCAGGAATAATGCTTCCCATACTATGAAGTTCGTTTCTGTCTGTTTTGTTAATTTTAAGGTATATCAAATATTATAAAAAAATCGGATTATTTATTACCCTGGTTTTCCATGACTTGAATGCTTGTCTATTACAAAATATGCCATTCAATATGCTGACCTGACATTAAAAAATAATTTCACTCGTGTTTACGCTAACACACATTCACGGTTCTAACGGCAGCCTTTTCTGTCACGGCGCCTTGAATAGCATGTTTTATGCCATCTTTACAATTGAAGTATATATAGTTACCCAGCATTCATGTGGTTATTTCACGAAGAGAAAGAAAGAAGGAAGTCTAACCATTCTCATTTCTAAGACAAGACGGTGAAAAGGTGTTACGGGAAATGTCGAACGGAGATGTGAAGTTTATGTCTGAAAAAAATTACTCAGTTGGTGAAAATGTCAACGTGTCCTTTTCTGCTGCAAAGGGCTACGATAATGTGGAACTAAAAATAATTACTGACAGTAATAATACAATGTGAAGAAACACTATTGATACACCACATAATGAACAACAGAAGGTAACGTCTTGACTGTTGATTTACTGCTTCTGATGATGATGAATGAATGTCACTGCAACAACGGTGACAAATAAATCATACTGTACCTTCAAATACATCATACCGTACCTACAAATACATCATACTGTACCTACAAATATATCATACTGTACCTACAAATACATCATACTGTACCTACAAATACATCATACTGTAGAGTCGTGGCCAAAAGTTTTGAGAATGACACAAATATTAATTTTCACAAAGTCTGCTTCCTCAGTTTGCATGATGGCAATTTGCATATACTCCAGAGTGTTATGAAGAGTGATCAGATTAAGTGCAATTAATTGCAAAGTCTCTCTTTGCCATGCAAATGAACTGAATCGCAAAAAAACATTTCCACTGCATTTCAGCCCTGCCACAAAAGGACCAGCTGACATCATGTCAGTGATTCTTTCGTTAACACAGGTGTGAGTGTTGACGAGGACAAGGCTGGAGATCACTCTGTCATGCTGATTGAGTTTGAATAACAGACTGGAAACTTCAAAAGGAGGGTGGTGCTTGGAATCATTGTTCTTCCTCTGTCAACCATGGTTACCTGCAAGGAAATACGTACCGTCATCATTGCTTTGCAAAAAAAGGGCTTCACAGGCAAGGAGAGTGGTTCAATTGTCAGGGAGCCCAAGAAAGTCCAGCAAGATTCAGCTGCGGGATCGGGGCACCACCGGTACAGAGCTTGCTCAGGTGTGTGCATCTGCACGCACAGTGAGGCGAAGACTTTTGGAGGATGGCCTGGTGTCAAGAAGGGCAGCAAAGAAGCCACTTCTCTCCAGAAAAAACATCAGGAACAGACTGATATTCTGCAAAAGGTACAGGGATTGGACTGCTTAGGACTGGGGTAAAGTCATTTTCTCTCATGAATCCCCTTTCCGATTGTTTGAGACATCCTGAAAAAAAGCTTGTCCGGAGAAGACAAGGTGAGCGCTACCATCAGACCTGTGTCATGCCAACAGTAAAGCATCCTGAGACCATTCATGTGTGGGGTTGCTTCTCAGCCAAGGGAGTGGGCTCACACACAATGTTGCCTAAGAACACAGCCATGAATAAAGAATGGTACCAACACATCCTCCGAGAGCAACGTCTCCCAACCATCCAGGTCCATGGCCAGGAAACTCCCCAGACCTTAATCCCATTGAGAACTTGTGGTCAATCCTCAAGAGGCGGGTGGACAAAGAAAAACCCACAAATTCTGACAAACTCGAAGCAGTGATTATGCAAGACTGGGCTGCCATCAGTCAGGATGTGACTCAGAAGTTAATTGACAGCATGCCAGGGTGGATTGCATAGGTCTTGAAAAAGAAGGGTCAACACTGCAAATATTGACTCTTTGCATCAACTTCATGTAATTGTCATTAAAAGCTTTTGACACTTATGAAATGCTTGTAATTATACTTCAGTATTCCATAGTAACATCTGACAAAAATATCTAAAGACACTGAAGCAGTAAACTTTGTGAAAATTGTACATTTGTGTCATTCTCAAAACTTTTGGCCATGACTGTACCTCCAAATACATAATTCTGTACCTATAAAATACATTATAACTACAGTGGAAGAACACAGCATACCTCAGGAGGTATACTCCAGAATCTAACATCACATGAAAGGGTTCTGATGTTCTTCAAAGAAGACTGTCTATAGATCTTAAACATGTTCACTGGTGGGCAGGAATCGTATCCAGACAGATAATCATATCCAACTGATAATTCATCTGTTTATACAGCCATAAATGTGTCAAAATCAAATCTTTCAAATTTCAAATTCTAAAGACACTGTTTGTGCGTGAGACTTTTTTTGGGGGGGGTTGTTTTGTTGCTTTTCACACTTCACATTTTCTCAAAGATGAATGGTGAATACTGAAACAGTCAAACATGAATAGTGCAACTCAGACCTGTTTGTATAGAATACTTTACATTCAAAGTTTTCTCCAAATATCTGCAGTAGTAAATTCACAGGTCCCACACACACGTGCACATGTGACTGATTTTGACAGAAACTGAGCCTTAAAGAAACCCCAGTTTGGTTCCACTTCACATCATTTGATGTGTTTCAGTCTATTACCGCTTTGGTTCTGACACCTCATCTTTTCCACCATTTAAAAAGTGACACCTTTCTTCCATACCGTAGTCAAATCAAATAGAATGTAATTGGTCCAATCACGTGTTTAGCAGATGTTATTGCGGGTGTAGCGAAATGCTTGTGTTTCTAGCTCCAACAGTGCAGCAATGTCTAACAAGTAATATTTAACAATTTCACAACAATAAGCACAATGCACACAAATCCAAAGTAAAGGAATGGAATTAAGAATATATAAATATAATGACGAGCACTGTCAGAGTGGCATAGACTAAGACACAGTAGAATAGAATACAGTATAAACATATGAGATGAGTAATGCAAAATATGTCAACATTATTAAAGTGACTAGTGTTCCATTATTAAAGTGGGCAGTGATTTCAAGTCTGTGTGTATAGGGCAGCAGCATCTGATGTGCTAGTGATGGCTGTTTAACAGTCTGATGGCGTTGAGATAGAAGCTGTTTTTCAGTCTCTCTTTGATGCACCTGTACTGACCTCGCCTTCTGGATGATAGCGAGGTGAACAGGCAGTGGCTCGGGTGGTGGTTGTCCTTGATGATCTTTTTGGCCTTCCTGTGACAACGGTTGCTGTAGGTGTCCTGGAGGGCAGGTAGTTTGCCCGCGGTGATGCGTTGGGCCGACTGTTTGCAATCAACATCGCACTGCACACTGCCCTATCCCATTTGGACAAGAGGAATACCTACGTCAGAATGCTGTTCATTGACTATAGCTCAGCATTCAACACCATAGTGACAACTATGGTGTCGAACAGCATGCAAATGCTATCTAATAATAGCATTTTTGTCCCTCCCCCCAGTTGTATCATTGCACTGTGATACAAAAAGAGGCATCGGTGTGGACCATGCAGACGCCTCAGAGCGGTCGGGTAGGCCGTTTGGTGGATTCAGCCGGCTGGATTTAGGAGCAGCACACTACAAAGCGTGCTGAACAGTAGCGGTTGTTGTGTGTGTGTGTGTGTGTTGTGCTTTTTCTCCGAGTTGTAGAAACAAGCAGAGCAGGATCTGGCCACTCTTTATTTCACTGATGGCAAGGTTACTGCTGTTTGATTTAACAGAAAAAAAATGTATTTATTCCCAGTGCTGAGCTAGTAGTGTAACTGACATGTAACAGTAGCTCTATGTTTCATCCCTTCTCGAATGAAGTTCTGTCTCCAGCTACAGCATCTGTCAGGTAGCAGTGTCTAACAGCTTTTGTGTGTATGGAAATGTTTTATTTTATTTATTTTCACCAGTTAGTGTACCACAGAGCTAGCCAAAAGTTGGCTAAAAATATATATTATTTTTTTGCCTCAATCACAGTCAGTATAGCAATGTAATGTTATTGATCTGTCAGTTTCCCTAAACTAATTCCCTACTTTTCACACTCATGGAATAAACAGCTCTACAGGCTTCACTTCACAGCAGGGTCAGATGGTGACGGGTGTCCCAGCAGGGTCAGATGGTGACGGGTGTCCCAGCAGGGTCAGATGGTGACGGGTGTCCCAGCAGGGTCAGATGGTGACGGGTGTCCCAGCAGGGTCAGATGGTGACGGGTGTCCCAGCAGGGTCAGATGGTGACGGGTGTCCCAGCAGGGTCAGATGGTAACGGGTGTCCCAGCAGGGTCACATGGTGACGGGTGTCCCAGCAGGGTCAGATGGTGACGGGTGTCCCAGCAGGGTGGTGACGGGTGTCCCAGCAGGGTCAGATGGTGACGGGTGTCCCAGCAGGATCAGATGGTAACGGGTGTCCCAGCAGGGTGGTGACAGGTGTCCCAGCAGGGTGGTGACAGGTGTCCCAGCAGGGTCAGATGGTGACGGGTGTCCCAGCAGGGTCAGATGGTGACGGGTGTCCCAGCAGGATCAGATGGTGACGGGTGTCCCAGCAGGGTGGTGACGGGTGTCCCAGCAGGGTCAGATGGTGACGGGTGTCCCAGCAGGATCAGATGGTAACGGGTATCCCAGCAGGGTGGTGACGGGTGTCCCAGCAGGGTCAGATGGTGACGGGTGTCCCAGCAGGGTCAGATGGTGACGGGTGTCCCAGCAGGATCAGATGGTAACGGGTGTCCCAGCAGGGTGGTGACGGGTGTCCCAGCAGGGTCAGATGGTGACGGGTGTCCCAGCAGGGTCAGATGGTGACGGGTGTCCCAGCAGGGTCAGATGGTGACGGGTGTCCCAGCAGGGTCAGATGGTGACGGGTGTCCCAGCAGGGTCAGATGGTGACAGGTGTCCCAGCAGGGTCAGATGGTGACGGGTGTCCCAGCAGGATCAGATGGTAACGGGTGTCCCAGCAGGGTCAGACAGCCAGGGAAGACCAGTCTACGGAGCCCAGGTGAATTCTGCAGTATATTATAACAATCAGTGAATAGATATAAAGTTGCATTTTGAGTTGATGGGTAGACTACAGTAGTTACAGGACAGTATCTTAAAGCTACAGTCAGGGATCTGGGAATTATGGTCATTTCAATTGTTGCAACATTGATTATATTCTTGGATAATGTAACGGTAGTCCTCCTCCTCTTCAACCGAAAAGGAGGAGTAGTGATGGAACCAAGGCGCAGCGGGTTGTGAACACATAATTTATTTAAAGAAAAGACGAAAAAACTCGAACTTCACTATAACTAACAAAACAACAAACGGAGTAGACAGACCTGGACGACGAACTTACATTAAACACGAAGAACGCACGAACAGGGAAAATAGAATACACAAAATGACGATGTACAAAAACAAACCGAACAGTCCCGTATGGTGCGACAAACACTGACACAGGAGACAACCACCCACCACGAACACAGTGAAACAACCTACCTAAATATGACTCTCAATTAGAGGAACGCCAAACACCTGCCTCTAATTAAGAGCCATACCAGACAACCCTTAAACCAACATAGAAACAGAAAACATAGAATGCCCACCCAAGCTCACGTCCTGACCAACTAACACATACAACAAACTAACAGAAATAGGTCAGGAACGTGACATATAATATTTTGTTTATATGTAAATATACAGAGAATGACCTTAGTATATATATACACAGTATATATATTTATATATATATATATATATTTATATATACACTGCTCAAAAAAATAAAGGGAACACTTAAACAACACAATGTAACTCCAAGTCAATCACACTTTTGTGAAATCAAACTGTCCACTTAGGAAGCAACACTGATTGACAATAAATTGCACATGCTGTTGTGCAAATGGAATAGACAAAAGGTGGAAATTATAGGCAATTAGCAAGACACCCCCAATAAAGGAGTGATTCTGCAGGTGGTGACCACTGACCACTTCTCAGTTCCTATGCTTCCTGGCTGATGTTTTGGTCACTTTTGAATGCTGGCGGTGCTCTCACTCTAGTGGTAGCATGAGACGGAGTCTACAACCCACACAAGTGGCTCAGGTAGTGCAGCTCATCCAGGATGGCACATCAATGCGAGCTGTGGCAAGAAGGTTTGCTGTGTCTGTCAGCGTAGTGTCCAGAGCATGGAGGTGCTACCAGGAGACAGGCCAGTACATCAGGAGACGTGGAGGAGGCCGTAGGAGGGCAACAACCCGGCAGCAGGACCGCTACCTCCGCCAGCACAAGTGTGATTGACTTGGAGTTACATTGTGTTGTTTAAGTGTTCCCTTTATTTTTTTGAGCAGTGTATATATATCTATGCCAAGGTAATTCTCTGTCATGCCTCATCTGAGCAGGATCAGATGGCGAAAGGGACCTCAGCAGGGTCAGGCAACCAGGGAAGACTAGTCTGTGATGGAGCTGAGGTCAGGCAACCAGGGAAGACCAGTCTGTGATGGAGCTGAGGTCAGGCAGCCAGGGAAGACCAGTCTGTGATGGAGCTGAGGTCAGGCAACCAGGGAAGACCAGTCTGTGATGGAGCTGAGGTCAGGCAGCCAGGGAAGACCAGTCTGTGATGGAGCTGAGGTCAGGCAGCCAGGGAAGACCAGTCTGTGATGGAGCTGAGGTCAGGCAGCCAAGGAAGACCAGTCTGTGATGGAGCTGAGGTCAGGCAGCCAGGGAAGACCAGTCTGTGATGGAGCTGAGGTGAGGCAGCCAGGGAAGACCAGTCTGTGATGGAGCTGAGGTCAGGCAGCCAGGGAAGACCAGTCTGTGATGGAGCTGAGGTCAGGCAGCCAGGGAAGACCAGTCTGTGATGGAGCTGAGGTCAGGCAGCCAGGGAAGACCAGTCCAGTCTGTGATGGAGCTGAGGTCAGGCAGCCAGGGAAGACCAGTCTGTGATGGAGCTGAGGTCAGGCAGCCAGGGAAGTACAGTCTGTGATGGAGCTGAGGTCAGGCAGCCAGGGAAGACAAGTCTGTGATGGAGCTGAGGTCAGGCAGCCAGGGAAGACCAGTCTGTGATGGAGCTGAGGTCAGGCAGCCAGGGAAGACCAGTCTGTGATGGAGCTGAGGTCAGGCACCCAGGGAAGACCAGTCTGTGATGGAGCTGAGGTCAGGCAGCCAGGGAGGACCAGTCTGGGATGGAGCTGAGGTCAGGCAGCCAGGGAAGACCAGTCTGTGATGGAGCTGAGGTCAGGCAGCCAGGGAAGACCAGTCTGGGATGGAGCTGAGGTCAGGCAGCCAGGGAAGACCAGTTCAGTCTGTGATGGAGCTGAGGTCAGGTAGCCAGGGAAGACCAGTCTGTGATGGAGCTGACGTCAGGCAGCCAGGGAAGACCAGTCTGTGATGGAGCTGAGGTCAGGCAGCCAGTCAAGACAAGTTTGTGATGGAAATGAGGTCAGGCAGCCAGGGAAGACCAGTCTGTGATGGAGCTGATGTCAGGCAGCCAGGGAAGACCAGTCTGTGATGGAGCTGAGGTCAGGCAGCCAGGCAAGACCAGTCTGTGATGGAGCTTAGGTCAGGCAGCCAGGCAAGACCAGTCTGTGATGGAGCTTAGGTCAGGCAGCCAGGGAAGACCAGTCTGGGACGGAGCTGAGGTCAGGCAGCCAGGGAAGACCCGTCTTGTGATGGAGCTGAGGTCAGGCAGCCAGGGAAGACCAGTCTGTGATGGAGCTGAGGTCAGGCAGCCAGGGAAGACCAGTCTGGGACGGAGCTGAGGTCAGGCAGCCAGGGAAGACCAGTCCAGTCTGTGATGGAGCTGAGGTCAGGCAGCGAAGGAAGACCAGTCTGTGATGGAGCTGAGGTCAGGCAGCCAAGGAAGACCAGTCTGGGATGGAGCTGAGGTCAGGCAGCCAGGGAAGACCAGTCTGTGATGGAGCTGACGTCAGGCAGCCAGGGAAAACCAGTCTGTGATGAAGCTGAGGTCAGGCAGCCAGGAAGACCAGTCTGTGATGGAGCTGAGGTCAGGCAGCCAGGGAAGACCAGTCTGTGATGGAGCTGAGGACAGGCAGCCAGGGAAGACCAGTCTGTGATGGAGATGAGGTCAGGCAGCCAGGGAAGACCAGTCTGTGATGGAGCTGAGGTCAGCCAGCCAGGGAAGACCAGTCTGTGATGGAGCTGAGGTCAGGCAGCCAGGGAAGAGCAGTCTGTGATGTAGCTGAGGTCAGGCAGCCAGGGAAGACCAGTCTATGATGTAGCTGAGGTCAGGCAGCCAGGGAAGACCAGTCTGTGATGGAGCTGACGTCTGGCAGCCAGGGAAGACCAGTCTGTGATGGAGCTGACGTCTGGCAGCCAGGGAAGACCAGTCTGTGATGGAGCTGAGGTCAGGCAGCCAGGGAAGACCAGTCTGTGATGGACCTGAGGTCAGGCAGCCAGGGAAGACCACTGTGATGGAGCTGAGATCAGGCAGCCAGGGAAGACCAGTCTGTGATGGAGCTGAGGTCAGGCAGCCAGGGAAGACCAGTCTGTGATGGAGCTGAGATCAGGCAGCCAGGGAAGACCAGTCTGTGATGGAGCTGAGGTCAGGCAGCCAGGGAAGACCAGTCTGTGATGGAGCTGAGGTCAGGCAGCCAGGGAAGACCAGTCTGTGATGGAGCTGAGATCAGGCAGCCAGGGAAGACCAGTCTGTGACGTCACTGAGGTGAACTTTGCAGATGCAACACTTTATTCTCTCTGTGCAGCAAACACTGGACAAGCCAGAAGCTTCAAAGAAGCTTCAAATTTTAAGGCATTCTGACAAACCTCTAAAGTGGATTTCCTAACTGTATCAAGGGTTGATAGAGGCTTTTTCCCGATGACACAAAACATGTAAAACAGAAAAGTTAAGAAGACCTGGGAAACACTACTGATGATGATGAATAGATACAAATATGTTTGAATGCCCAGCTTAAGACATGAATGCCCTTTCATAGAACGTAATATATGCCAGTGAAACTGATAATCATGCACTCAACAATGTAATTCCTCTACTGGAGATGTAAAACACCAATAGAGGACATATTTCAATATGTTATGGCCTTGTGAAGGCTGGCTTTTATCTTAGCATGTCTACAGATTCTCCCTTCGCCCAATTTTTGGTTTGCTTGGAAAGGTTGATACTGGACAATGTTATCAGAATAAACTGTGTAACTTAATAAATGCATTGCCATTAATTGTAAGGTTGGTTATCCTCCCACAATGCCACAATGGTTGGCAGTAATGTCAAATTATGTATCACAAGATGTGATTTATTACAAAATTAAGGGTATACTGTGCAACTTTCATAAGGTCTGTATGCCATATATGGAATACTGTATGACAAAAGGAGTTTTCTATTGAAAACATGTACACGCCAGGACAGATACCTATTTAGGCAATCCCTAGCTGCTGGGCTGCTCAGTCCTGGCCCTGGGGGTTTGCTGTACTGTTGACACTCTGGCCTTGGCATAACACACCTGAAACCAATAATGATTGTTTCACTAAGATCCTAAAGCTGAGTGGGGTGTGTCGGGTTGGGGCGCTGCAGGGCGGGGGACCTCTGGCCGAGTGGGGTGTGTCGAGTTGGGGCGCTGCAGGGCGGGGGACCTCTGGCCGAGTGGGGTGTGTTGGGTTGTGGCGCTGCAGGGCGGGGGACCTCTGGCAGAGTGGGGTGTGTCGGGTTGTGGCGGTGCAGGGCGGGGGACCTCTGGCCGAGTGGGGTGTGTCGGGTTGGGGCGCTGCAATGCGGGGGACCTCTGGCCGAGTGGGGTGTGTTGGGTTGTGGCGCTGCAGGGCGGGGGACCTCTGGCAGAGTGGGGTGTGTCGGGTTGTGGCGCTGCAGGGCGGATTCCAAAACGACACGATACAATGACCCCGAAAAGGGTCATATTAGTAAGGACCGACGCTGGAGTTGAGAAGCGTGTACAGGGAGTCAAACATTTAATGAGGAACAAGACAAGGAACAGGAACACGGGTAACAAAACGACATACGCACTTTAATGCGGAAGCGGGGAACAGAGCTGGGAATAGACAAACATAGGGAAGGAAATAACACAGGTGATTGAGTCCAGGTGAGTCCAATGCGCGTGAAGAGGGAAACAGGCGTGTGTAATGATGGTGGCAGGAGTGCGTAATGTTGGAAAGCCTGGCACCCTCGAGCACCAGGAGGGGAAGAGCGGGAGCAGGCGTGACAATATTAGATTGTGTAGAAAATTTGCTTTAGATGCCCCAAAAATTCTGGGGGACCCCGAGAGCCCCCACCAGGTTATGTGTACCCCCACACTTCTAAAACCAACGTAGGGCACCTGTTGAAACCTTAAGTCTCTTTTTCATCAATGTCCCACTGAGATGATCAGTTGAAGGATATTCAGAAGATCAGGTCTTTTGGAAAACCCCCCTTCCCCCCCGTCCCCAAAAAATAAACATTTGATGCATGACATTTGTTATATTGTGGAAAGACAATATCAGCATCTTGTTAAAGCAACATTAAACAACTGTAAAACATATTATTTGCCTTCAGATTTCAATGCCAAGACTTTTGTGTGCACATGCTATCCACCAAATCCCTTGCGACAGTCAAGACAGTTATGTGTGCTTGGAAGAGAGGCTCGTGGCTGTCATAGTGCAGGTGTTAAGGGAATACCAGTCAAGCCAAAAACAGACGCTCCCTGGGACTTCTCGTCTGCCACTTAGTATTCAAAGGATTCATGATTCATCAGACGTCCACTAGACTGGCTAGTCTGAAGCGTCTGGTAGCAGGTTGTAATCCTGATGTCACTCGAATCAAACTCTGTTTTAATACTTGGATCCTTCCATGTGAAGACCTCAGAGACACAAACACGCCGAACATTGAGGTTGTTGGTTGTTCAGAGTACTGAAATGATCCGTAATGTTTAAAATGGACTTGAATACATCGCTAGCTTCCCAGATTGACTTACAATGTCGTCTGCTAATGCAAGTGGATTGCAATTGAAGGACATTGCTCTGTCTTGACATGGCCTTACTGAGAGAACCTACAGGCGTAATTGTCAGAACCTGTACACTCAACACATTTGTCCTGTTAAATAAGGGAAGGATAGAGAGGGAGAGGGATGTGGAAGTCTCCCGTGTAAATACTGACACCGCCCCTCGGCCTACAAATCACTCAGGAAACACAACACAGCACCGTACACTATTAGAAAAAAGGGTTCCAAAAGGGTTCTTCTGATGTCCCCATAGAACAACCCTTTTTGGTTCCAGTTAGAACCGCTTTTGGTTCCAGGTAGAACTATTTGAGGTTCAATGTAGAACCCTCTGGGGAATGGGTTCTATCTGGGATCAAAAGGGTTCTACCGAGAACAAAAAAGGTTTCGTCCAAGGGTTATCCTATGGCGACAGCTGAAGAACCCTTTTAGGTTCTAGATAGCACCTTTTTTCCCCCTAAGAGTGTAGATTACCTGGAACCATTTAATAGTTGGAAAAAGGGTTACAAAAAACATTGTATATAGTGCCTTGCAAAAGTAAGAAAAGGCTATGTTTTTTATTTAACCTGTTTGGGATGCAAGCCCGACCTCGGCCGAAAATGACACCCCTGCAGGGCGCGAAATTCAAAATCTATTTTTTAAAAATATTTAACTTTTACACATTAACAAGTCCAATACAGCATTTGAAAGATAAACATCTTGTCAATCCAGCCAACATGTCCGATTTTTTAAATGTTTTACAGAGAAAACACCACATATATTTATGTTAGCTCACCACCAAATACAAAAGTGGACAGACACGTATGAATTATGATTATGAAGTATGAATTATGATTGAAGTAGCATGCACAACCAACCGAAATAAACTAAAACCAACCTAAAGAGCCCAGAAAAAACGACCTCAGATGACAGTCATATAACATGTTACACAATAAATCTATGTTTTGTTCATAAAAAGTGCATATTTTAGCTATAAATCAGTTTTACATTGATGCTACCCAAAAATGCTAATACATAGCTACAGTCTGAATCCAGCCGGGAGTAGCCAGAGAAAATACATACACCAACGTCGGCTACTAATTACACCTCATAAAACATTTCAGAAAAACATATGGTGGATAACTAACGAAAGACAGATATCGTGTGAATAAAGCCAACATTTCCGATTTTTGAAGTGTTTTACAGCGAAAACACAATATATCGTTATATTAGCTAACATCATAAGCTAGCATAAGGCAGCATTGATTCTAGTCAAGCGCTAGCCTAGCACAGTTAGCAGAGTTAGCATTCAACAGTTCGACATATATATGAAAAAGCATCCCAAATTGGGTCTTATCTTTCTTGATACTCCATCAGAATGTTGTAACGGGGTCCAATGTCCAGTAGAGTCTTTAGTTGGGTTCCAGAACGAATTATTTCCCTCTTTGGTTAGCTAGCACGATAGCATTGCTGCGCTACACAGCGTTTCTTCAAAAAATTCTTCCGTCGTTTCACATCTAAAGTCCAGAATAAATTGCAATAATATAATTAAAGTATATTGAAAAAACATACTTTAGGATGATTTTGTGACATGTATCAAATAATATCGTAGTCAGGCATCATATTCAACGTTATCTACCTTGTTCCAGAAGCCGAGACAAAATTATCCTTCGCGCCCGGATTTTTTTTTTAACTGCGCAGGTCTCACAAGAAGTTGTGTTATTCAGTCCAGGGACGAGATATTCGACTCCTTTCAATTCTCACTTCCGCATTACAGTCTGAAGAACGCCTGTGACGTGTCTCTATCGTCCCAAGTCAAATGGCCTTTTATAGAGAAGGTCTTAAAGAGACACATCGCATTTTGGAAAACTCAATTCGGCTGGGAAAATGGCTGTAAAAATATTTCTGTTCGACTTAGAGAAACAATTCAAACCTTTTTAGAAACTACAGACTGTTATCTATCCAACAGTAGTAAATATATGCATATTGGAAAATAAAAAGTTTCTTAGGAGGCCGTTTGAAAATGTGCACACATTTTCCAGTTTTTTCAATATTCAGCGTGCAGCCATAACAGGTTTAAGTAGTATGTGTTCAGGAAGTGGAAATGAGTCTAAGCTATAAGAAGTTTGTTAATAGATATTTATATTTTCATTTCAGTTTTACTTGGTGCTATCACTGTTACACACAGTTGGCGTTTTCCCAAATTCGTTGCATTACAACCTGTGATTTAAACAGATTTTTATTTGGATTTCATGCAATGGACATACACAAATAGTCCAAATTGGTGAAGTGAAATGAAAAAAATTACTTGTTTTAAAAAATTCGCAACAATGAATAACTGAAAAGTGGTGCGTGCTATGAGGCTGCTAAATAAGACCTGGTGAAACCAATTACCTTCAGAAGTCACATAATTAGTTAAATAAAGTCCACCTGTGTGCAATCTAAGTTTCACATGATCTGTCACATGATCTCAGTACATATTCACCTGTTCTGAAAGGCCCCAGTGTCTGCGACACCCCTAAGCAAGGGGCAACAACAAGCAAGCGACACCATGAAGACCAAGGAGTTCTCCAAACAGGTCAGGGACAAGGTTGTGGAGAAGTACAGATCAAGATAGGGTTATAAAAAAAATCTGAAACTTTGAACACCCCACAGAGCACCATTAAATCCATTATTACAAAATGGAAAGAATATGGTTCCACAACAAACCTGCCAAGAGAGGGCCGTCCACCAAAACTCATGCACCAGGCAAGGAGGGCATTAATCAGAGAGGCAACAAAGAGACCAAAGATAACCCAGAAGCTCCACAGTGGAGATTTGAGTATCTGTAGGACCACTTCAAGCCATACACTCCACAGAGCTGGGCTTTACGGAAGAGTGGCCAGAACACCAAAAATGTTTGGTGTTCGCCAAACGGTAGGTGTGAGACTCCGCAAACATATGGAAGAAGGTCCTCTGGTCAGATGAGACTAAAATGTAGCTTTTTGGCAATCAAGGAAAATGCTGTCTGGCACAAGCCCAACACCTCTCATCTCCCCGAGAACACCATCCCCACAGTGAACCATGGTGGTGGCAGCATCATGCTTTGAGAATGTTTTTCATCGGCAGGGAATGGGAAACTGGTCAGAATTGAAGGAATGATGGATGGTGCTAAATACAGCGAAATTCTTGAGGGAAACCTATTTCAGTCTTCCAGAGATTTGAGACTGGGACGGAGGTTCACCTTCCAGCAGGACAATGACCATAAGCATACTGCTAAAGCAACACTTGAGTGGTGTAATGGGAAACATTTAAATGTTTTGGAATGGCCTAGTCAAAGCCCAGACCTCAATCCAATTGAGAATCTGTGGTATGACTTAAAGATGAATGTACACCAGCAGAACCCATCCAACTTTAAGGAGCTGGAGCAGTTTTGCCTGTGGCTAGATGTGCTAAGCTTATAAAGACATACTCCAAGAGACTTGCAGCTGTTAACAACGTATTAACTTTGGGGGGGTGAATAGTTATGTAATTTTCATTTATTTTGTTCGTTTCACAATACAAAATGTTTTGCATCTTCAAAGTGGTAGGCATGTTGTGTAAATCAAATGATACAAACCCCCCCCACAAAATCTATTTGAAATCCACGTTGTAAAGGCAACAAAATATAAAAAATGCCAAGGGGGTGAATACTTTCGCAAGCCGCTGTAAATGGCAAGGAACATAAGTACAAAACAATTGTACTGCTCTCTTTCGCTGTATGATCTCAGGCCGTATTCAATCCAAAACCTGATCCGTATCTGAACAGTCTTTCTGTGGACCTACACTCAGCTATATACCCTAAAAGGTCAACAACATATGATTACTCTGTCTGTAAACTGGCACGGCCACAAATGCAATTTAAATGTTATTGTAGTGGAGCTAGATAGTCCTAGATGTATCTCGGTATTGTCAGCCTTTATCTCTGAAAAAAATCAAATTCCATATACAAAAGAGCAGAACATTTGTAATTTTGATTTTCCCCTCTACTTTCTCCTTGTCCATCAGTATTGTCATTCTATAGTCTAATTGAAGATCACTGTTGGTTTCCCTCCCCTCTCAGTACTGTCATTCTATAGTCTAATTGAAGATCAGTGTTGGTTACCTTGTCACTGGGCTGCTTTCTAACAGACAGTTGAACACATCGGAAAATATAAAACCTTGATTTGATTTAATCATGAAGGACTTCCCGCTAGATGGGATGTCACGGCCATCTACAGGGATTCTTTGGTCTAAAAGTTTGTTTTTAAATGTTACATATTTACTTGATTGGATGCTCAAGAGGACGAACACAGTCACACATAAATCTGGGTTGTGTTCCATTCTGAATTGAGTTGTGAATTGCTCTTTAATTCCAATTTAAACATTTAATTGTTATTATTTTGAATTGGCCACACCCCACAAGTAGCGTCATTTGAATTTAATTTGAATTAAAGGGGGTAGAATTTAGTTCAGTGAATGATGTATTCTACACGTCACTATAGACATATTTATCTTGACATCATGTATGCTTACCACTACCACAAAGCATGAGGTTGAACATTTTCTCCTAAAACCATTTTTTATATTTACAGTGGTCTGGAAATATTTGAAGATCATGTTATGAGCTCTCCACAATAAATCATAATACCCTAAATGTTTTTAAATCTAAGAACAAATGAAGTACTCAGAATGCATTAGAGAAACACTACAGTATTGAAGGGAACAATCTAACCTCTCATGACAAAGAAAAATACTGTTTGACAAAATAATATTTGAAATGGTATGTGTATTCATTGCATGATTAAGTGGCATACTCTTTTGATAAAAATATATCAAATTAATGAGACTAATGTTTCAAGTTTCAGTTAAATCGATTTGAATTAAATTATACTTCCTTCAATTCAAATTCTGCTTCCTGTGGGATGTGGCCAATTCAAATTCAGCATTATGCTCACACGCATAAACACCACATACACACATGCACAAACACACACACACACACACTATTGCACATGCACGGACACGCACAAGCTATCAAGCAATCTCTGTATGAACCCCGAGACCTCTTCCTGTGAGATCATAGGTGTAATTCAAATTCAGCATTCAGTATTCTCTGGTCTTACATGATCTCCACAGAAAATATTTTATTTTTGATAACATTGTTTACCATCGTCGTAAAGCGTTTCATGACAATTAATTCTGTCCCAACACACTGGATAATATGTTTAGTTTAGTCCTTGAATCGTTATGCCCTATATGTTATAGTTTACATTTTAGTAATTTAGCAGACGCTCCTACCAGAGCTAATTACACTTAGCGCCATCATCTCCAGATAGCTAGGTGGGACAACCACATTTCACAGGGATAGAAAGTACATTCTTCTTCAATAATAGGGTGGGGCAGCTCCTCTTTCTGTTCCGTAGGCCAAGTACCGTTGCCTTTAGTGGATGTAAGCTTCGACTGGAAGCCAGTAGTGTGGGTGGAGGAGTGGGGTGACATAAGAGAACTTGGAAAGGTTGAAATCCAAGTGGACTGCAGAGTTCTGGATAAGTTGCAGGGGTTTGATGGCACAAGCGGAGAGCCCAGCCAACAGCGAGTTGTAGTAGTCCAGACGGGAGAGGACAAGAGCCTGGATTAGGACATTTACATTTACATTTAAGTCATTTAGCAGACGCTCTTATCCAGAGCGACTTACAAATTGGTGCATTCACCTTATGGCATCCGGTGGAACAGCCACTTTACAATAGTGCATCAGATCTTTTAAGGGGGGGGGGGGGGGGGGGCAGAAGGATTGCTTTATCCTAGGTATTCCTTGAAGAGGTGGGGTTTCAGGTGTCTCCGGAAGGTGGTGATTGACTCCGCTGTCCTGGCGTCGTGAGGGAGTTTGTTCCACCATTGGGGGGCCAGAGCAGCGAACAGTTTTGACTGGGCTGAGCGGGAACTGTACTTCCTCAGTGGTAGGGAGGCGAGCAGGCCAGAGGTGGATGAACGCAGTGCCCTTGTTTGGGTGTAGGGCCTGATCAGAGCCTGAAGGTACTGAGGTGCCGTTCCCCTCACAGCTCCGTAGGCAAGCACCATGGTCTTGTAGCGGATGCGAGCTTCAACTGGAAGCCAGTGGAGAGAGCGGAGGAGCGGGGTGACGTGAGAGAACTTGGGAAGGTTGAACACCAGACGGGCTGCGGCGTTCTGGATGAGTTGTAGGGGTTTAATGGCACAGGCAGGGAGCCCAGCCAGCAGCGAGTTGCAGTAATCCAGACGGGAGATGACGAGTGCCTGGATTAGGACCTGCGCCGCTTCCTGTGTGAGGCAGGGTCGTACTCTGCGGATGTTGTAGAGCATGAACCTACAGGAACGGGCCACCGCCTTGATGTTGGTGGAGAACGACAGGGTGTTGTCCAGGATCACGCCAAGGTTCTTAGCGCTCTGGGAGGAGGACACAATGGAGTTGTCAACCGTGATGGCGAGATCATGGAACGGACAGTCCTTCCCCGGGAGGAAGAGCAGTTCCGTCTTGCCGAGGTTCAGCTTGAGGTGGTGATCCGTCATCCACACTGATATGTCTGCCAGACATGCAGAGATGCGATTCGCCACCTGGTCATCAGAAGGGGGAAAGGAGAAGATTAATTGTGTGTCGTCTGCATAGCAATGATAGGAGAGACCATGTGAGGTTATGACAGAGCCAAGTGACTTGGTGTATAGCGAGAATAGGAGAGGGCCTAGAACAGAGCCCTGGGGGACACCAGTGGTGAGAGCGCGTGGTGAGGAGACAGATTCTCGCCACGCCACCTGGTAGGAGCGACCTGTCAGGTAGGACGCAATCCAAGCGTGGGCCGCGCCGGAGATGCCCAACTCGGAGAGGGTGGAGAGGAGGATCTGATGGTTCACAGTATCGAAGGCAGCCGATAGGTCTAGAAGGATGAGAGCAGAGGAGAGAGAGTTAGCTTTAGCAGTGCGGAGCGCCTCCGTGATACAGAGAAGAGCAGTCTCAGTTGAGTGACTAGTCTTGAAACCTGACTGATTTGGATCAAGAAGGTCATTCTGAGAGAGATAGCAGGAGAGCTGGCCAAGGACGGCACGTTCAAGAGTTTTGGAGAGAAAAGAAAGAAGGGATACTGGTCTGTAGTTGTTGACATCGGAGGGATCGAGTGTAGGTTTTTTCAGAAGGGGTGCAACTCTCGCTCTCTTGAAGACGGAAGGGACGTAGCCAGCGGTCAAGGATGAGTTGATGAGCGAGGTGAGGTAAGGTAGAAGGTCTCCGGAAATGGTCTGGAGAAGAGAGGAGGGGATAGGGTCAAGCGGGCAGGTTGTTGGGCGGCCGGCCGTCACAAGACGCGAGATTTCATCTGGAGAGAGAGGGGAGAAAGAGGTCAAAGCACAGGGTTGGGCAGTGTGAGCAGAACCAGCGGTGTCGTTTGACTTAGCGAACGAGGATCGGATGTCGTCGACCTTCTTTTCAAAATGGTTGACGAAGTCGTCTGCAGAGAGGGAGGAGGGGGGGGGGAGGGGGAGGAGGATTCAGGAGGGAGGAGAAGGTGGCAAAGAGCTTCCTAGGGTTAGAGGCAGATGCTTGGAATTTAGAGTGGTAGAAAGTGGCTTTAGCAGCAGAGACAGAAGAGGAAAATGTAGAGAGGAGGGAGTGAAAGGATGCCAGGTCCGCAGGGAGGCGAGTTTTCCTCCATTTCCGCTCGGCTGCCCGGAGCCCTGTTCTGTGAGCTCGCAATGAGTCGTCGAGCCACGGAGCGGGAGGGGAGGACCGAGCCGGCCTGGAGGATAGGGGACATAGAGAGTCAAAGGATGCAGAAAGGGAGGAGAGGAGGGTTGAGGAGGCAGAATCAGGAGATAGGTTGGAGAAGGTTTGGGCAGAGGGAAGAGATGATAGGATGGAAGAGGAGAGAGTAGCGGGGGAGAGAGAGCGGAGGTTGGGACGGCGCGATACCATCCGAGTAGGGGCAGTGTGGGAAGTGTTGGATGAGAGCGAGAGGGAGAAGGATACAAGGTAGTGGTCGGAGACTTGGAGGGGAGTTGCAATGAGGTTAGTGGAAGAACAGCATCTAGTAAAGATGAGGTCAAGCGTATTGCCTGCCTTGTGAGTAGGGGGGGAAGGTGAGAGGGTGAGGTCAAAAGAGGAGAGGAGTGGAAAGAAGGAGGCAGAGAGGAATGAGTCAAAGGTAGACATGGGGAGGTTAAAGTCACCCAGAACTGTGAGAGGTGAGCCGTCCTCAGGAAAGGAGCTTATCAAGGCATCAAGCTCATTGATGAACTCTCCAAGGGAACCTGGAGGGCGATAAATGATAAGGATGTTAAGCTTGAAAGGGCTGGTAACTGTGACAGCATGGAATTCAAAGGAGGCGATAGACAGATGGGTAAGGGGAGAAAGAGAGAATGACCTGCGCCACTTGTCGAGTTTGACCTTGAGGTGTTGGGCCGACATCCAAGTTAAGATACTGTATCTGCCAGACACACAGAGATGCATGTCGCCACCTGTGTGTCGGGGGGGGGGGGGGGGGGGTTGAGTGTCATCCGCATAGCAAATGACAGGAGAGACCATATGACGGAGCCCAGTGACTTGGTGTATAGAGAGAAAAAGAGAGCGCCTAGAACTGAGCCCTGGGGGACACCAGTAGTGAGAGTATGTGGTGCAGTTTATATGTTTGTATTAATCTAAATTGTATATTCTACATGCTTTAGCATTAGTAGTCCATCAGGACAATAGATGGCGCTGTTGCACTGTGGTAGTAAGTGAAACAGCAAGTTCTGGCCAAGCGAAAGCACCATTATTCAGAATAAAGAAAGCGCCAGAACTTTGAAGAAGTAGACTTGTGTCTGTTCTTGTTACTATTAAAGGTACGGTACCAGTCAAAAGTTTGGACACACCTACTCATTCAAGGGTTTTTCTTTTATTTTTACTATTTTCTACATTGTAGAATAATAGCAAAGACATCATAACCATGAAATTACACATATGGAATCACGTAGTAACCAACAACAACAACAAGTATTACATCTAAATATTATGCATTTGGGATTATTCAAAGTAGACACACTTTGCATTGATGACAGCTTTGCACACTCTTGACATTCTCTCAACCAGCTTAATGAGGTAGTCACCTAGAATGCATTTCAATTAACAGGAGTGCCTTCTTAAAAGTTAATTTGTGGAATTTTTTTCCTTCTTAATGCATTTGAGCCAATCAGTTGTGTTGTGACACGGTGGGGGAGGTATACAGAAGATAGCCCTATTTGGTAAAAGACCAAACACATATTATTGCAAAAATAGATCAAATAAGCAAAGAAAAATGATAGTACATCAATACTTTAAGGCATGAAGGTCAGTCAATGCAGAGAATATCAAGAACTTTGAAAGTTTCTTCAAGTGCAGTCACAAAAAACATAAAATGCTATGATGAAACGGGCTCTCATGAGGACCGCTTCAGGAAAGGAAGACCCAGAGTTACCTCTGCTGCAGAGGATAAGTTCGTTAGAGTTACCAATCTCAGATATTGAAGCCCAAATAAATGCTTCACAGAGTTCAAGTAACAGACATCAACATCAACTGTTCGGAGGAGACTGTGAATCAGGCCTTCATGGTTGAATTGCTGCTAAGAAACCACTACTAAAGGACATCAATATTAAGACACTTGCTTTGGCCAAGAAACAAGAGCAACAGACATTAGACCAGTGGAAATCTGTCCTTTGGTCTGATGAATGCAAATTTGAGATTTTTGGTTCCAACCGCAATGTCTTTGTGAGGCGCAGAGTAGGTGATTATCTCCTTATGTGTGGTTCCCACCATGAAGCATGGAGGAGGAAGTGTGATGGTGCTCTGCTGGTGACACTGTCAGTGATTGATTAGCATTCCCCAGCGATACGCCAAACCATCTGGTTTGTGCTTTAGATAGAGTATCATTCGTTTTTCAACAGGACAATGACCCTCAAGGCTGTGTAAGTGCTTTTTGACGAAGGAGAGTGATGGAGTGCTACATCAGATCACCCGACCTCAACCCAATTGAGATGGTTTGGGATAAGTCGGACCGCAGAGTGAAGGAAAAGCAGCCAACAAGTGCTCAGCATATGTGGGAACTCCAAGACAAGCATTCCAGGTGAAACTGTTTGAGAGAATGCCGGGAGTGTTCAAAGCTGTCAAGTTAACGGTTGGCTACTTTGAAGAATCTCAAATATATTTATACTTGTTTAACACTTTTTTGGTTACTACGTGATTCCATGTGCTATTTCATAGTCGATGTCTTCACTATTTTTGTACGACGTAGAAAATAAAAATACATACTGTATGAACGTGAAATACATTTTGGTTTTCATGTGAAAGTAAGACCGTGTAATTTGTGGAACATTTTAGAATTCGGCTTTCGGTAAAGGATATTTATGTTGTGTAATTTAATGTGTTCACTTCTTTGTCCTCACAAACAAGAAAATAGACAATGGAACAAGAGAAAAAAACATTGAGAATAAAGAAAGTGAGAAAATAGCAGACGTAAACGTGTGTCCGTTCTTTTTACAATTACAGGCCACCTCAGCTACAGACTGAGGCTAGTAACACACACACAGATATTCTGCATCACCTGGTCAGAGCAACCTGCCAGGTAGGATGCAATCCAAGAGTGTGCAGATCCTGAGATGACCGAGCCCTGGGAGAGTGGAAAGGAGGATCTGATTGTTCACGGTGTCCTAGACAGCCGATAGATCTAGGAGGATGAGAACAGAGGAGAGAGAGTCAGCTTTGGCAGTGCGGAGAGCCCCCGTGACAAAGAGAAGTTGAAGGGACGGGGGGGATACCTAGGTAGTTTTACAACTGAATGCCTTTAACTGGAATGTGTTTTCTGCATTTAACCCAATCCCTCTCAATCAGAGGGGTTCAGGGGGCTGCCTTAAATCAACATCCAAGTCGTCGGCGCCCGGGGAACAGTGCGTTAACTGCTTTGCTCAGAGGCAGAACAACAGATTTTTACCTTGTCAGCTCAGGGATTCGATCCAGCAACCTTCCGGTTACTGGCCCAACGCTCTAACCACTAGGCTTCCTGCCTTGCAGTCTCTGTTGAGTAACCCGTCTTGAAGCCTGACTGGATAGGATCAAGAAGATTGTTCTGAGAGATAACGAGAAAGTTGATCAGAGACAGCGTGCTCAAGTGCTCAAGTGTTTTGGAAAGAAAAGGGAGGCAGGTCTATAGTTTGACGTCAGAGGAGTCAAGTGTTGGTTTCTTTAACCTGTTGAGGTAGGGGGTGCTGTTGTCACTATTTATGTAAATCGTGTAATTTTTTAAACGGCTTCCTACTAAATTCTTGATCGTACAATATGCATATTATTACTATTATTGGATAGAAAACAGTCTATGGTTTCTATAGGCGTTGGAATTTTGTCTCTGAGTGGAACAGAACTCATTCTACAGCCACCGTCACAAATGGACTAGAATAATTACAATGAGCAACGTGTTTACCTAACTACTAATCATCAAACATTTCGTAAAAATACACAGCATACACTAATCGAAAGACACAGATCCTGTGAATACAGACAATATTTCAGATTTTCTAAGTGTCTTACAGCGAAAACACAATAAATCGTTATATTAGCATACCACATATGCAAACATTACCAGAGCATTGATTCTAGCCAAAGAGAGCGATAACGTAAACATCGCCAAAATATATAAATTTTTTCACTAACCTTCTCAGAATTCTTCAGATGACACTCCTGTAACATCATATTACACAATCCATATACAGTTTGTTCGAAAATTTGCATATTTAGCCACCAAAATCATGGTTAGACAATGACAAAGTAGCTCAGCTGGTCAGACAATGTCGTGCACCATATTAGACAGTGATCTAGTCTTATACATAAATACTCATAAACATGACAAAAAAATACAGGGTGGACAGCGATTGATAGACAATTTAATTCTTAATACAATCGCGGAATTACATTTTTTAAATTATCCTTACTTTTCAATACAGTTTGCGCCAAGCGAAGCTACGTCAAACAAGATGGCGTCCTAAGCCATTAACATTTTTCGACAGAAACACGATTTATCATAATAAATTGTTCCTACTTTGAGCTGTTCTTCCATCAGAATCTTGGTCAAAGAATCCTTTCTTGGGTCTAATCGTCTTTTGGTCGAAAGCTGTCCTCTTGCCATGTGGAAATGCCAACTGCTTTCGGCATGAACTGGAAACCTGCCCGGCGCTTCAAAGTGTCTCAGAAATAAATGTCCCAAAATGCGCACTAAACGGATATAAATTGCTATAAAACGGTTTAAATTAACTACCTTATGATGTTTTTAACTCCTATAACGAGTCAAAACATGACCTGAGAAATATTACTGGCTACACTAATGCTTGGAAAAAGAGCAGGTCGGTGTCCACCGCGCGTCCGGCGCATCTGGAAAAGAGTTCCTACCTACAGGTTTTTTTCATTTATAGTGGCTGTGATTGCGCAATCGATACCATTCAAAGCGTCATCACGTAAAGGCATCCAGGGGAAGATGTAAGCAGTGTCCGTATCCTGATAGCGTTCACAGTGGCCTTTAAACTGACTCCAGATCAGGGGCCAAAATGTGTGAAATCTGACTCCATGTCAGGGAAATTGCTGTAGAATGAGTTCTGTTCCACTCAGAGACAAAATTCCAACGCCTATAGAAACTAGAGACTGTTTTCTATCCAATAATAGTAATAATATGCATATTGTACGATAAAGAATTTAGTAGGAAGCCGTTTAATCTGTAATGCAATTATGCTAATGAGAAAACAGCACCCCCTGTAGGCGCAAGAAGTTAATGTGGTAGAAAGTGGCTTTAGCAGCAGATAGAGGAAGAGAAGGTTCAGACGAGGGAGTGAAAGGACGATAAGGCCTCCGGAACTTGAGTTTTTCGCTCAGCTGCCCGCAGCCCTGTTCTGCAAACTCGCAATGAGTCAGCCACGGAGCAGGAAAGGTGGGCCGAGCCGGCCGGGAGGAAAGGGGACAGTGCAAGTCATAGGATGAGGAGAGGGAGGAGAGTGGGGTCGAAGAGGCAGAATCAGGAGGGAGAAGGATTTAGCAGAATGGAGAGATGATAGGATAGACGAGGAGAAAGTAGTGGGAGAGAGAAGATTACGACGGCGCATGACCATCTGGGTAGGGACTGAGTGTTTAGGGTTGGAGGAGAGGGAGACAGAAAAGGAAAACAAAGTAGTGATCAGAGACCTGGAGGGGGGTTGCAGTGTGAGTAGTAGGAGAACAGCCTCTAGTAAAGATGAGGTGAAGTGTATTGCCTGCCTTGTGAGTTGGAGGGGATTGGGAAAGGGTGTCAGGTCAAAAGAGGCAAGGAAGGGAAAAATGAATCAAAAAGCCAGACGTCGGCAGATTGAAGTCGCCAAGTATGAAGAGTGGTGAGCCATCGTTGGGAAATTAGCTTATCAAGGTGTCAAGCTCATCGAGGAACTCTCCCAGGGCACCTGGTGGGCGATAGATGAGATGGACAGGTGAGAGAGGGAGAGAAGGGAAAATCTCCAGAGAAATGAGTAGACCTGTGCCGTCACCACGGCGACCAGATACTCTCGGACTATGAGAGAAAACGTCATCAGATGAAGAAAGGCTACCTGGAGTAGCAGTGTTCTCTGGGGTGATCCATGTTTCCATCAGGGCCCAAAAAATGAAAAAGGGACTGAATGGCAGCGTAGGCTGAGATGAACTAAGTGTTCCTGACCTGCAGATCGGCAGTTCCAAATGTTGCCAGAGACCAGCAATTCCACATGGGCTGCGATCGCAGGGTACACTACTTTAGAAGGGTTGCAGCCAAGGGGTGGGGAGTGTCTGGAAAGCCTACAGGGAGAGGAGTGAACAGGTATAGAAAACACAGTTGACAAAGCTGCAAAAGAGCAAAATGAGATGACCATAAAACAACTAGATAAGATAATGAAGTGAGAGTGGTGAGGAGCCTCTCTCTCTCTCTCTCTCCCCCTCCCTCCCTCCCTCCCTTCCTTCCTTCCTTCCATCCATCCATCCATCCATCCATCCAACTCGACAGAACCGCCACAATTTTGCAACAAAACTGCCGCTGATAAACCAAGGGAGACTGAAGTACTAACACTAATTGCTAATTGCCTAGCAAAGGTGGAGAGCACACCTCCCTGTGCTAATTGCTGATTGCCTAGGAGAGGTGGAGAGCCCACCTCCCTGTACTAATTGCTGATTGCCTAGGAGAGGTGAAACCACTCCCCCTCCAATACTGCCACTGATTATCAAAACAAGTCTTTCAAATCAGTTTTAAAATATGTTCAGTGATCAATTGAGATCAAAAGAAACATAAAGTCTACAGCGATGCTCTCTTTGGAGGGAGCGTCACCTCTCATCTCCATTCATCACCTCCCAAGGTGAAGGAGCCACCATGCCTCCAGCGACTGCTACTCTTCTTAGAGATAACCCTTCTGCATATTATCCAACACTTATTTATGGTTTAGTGAGCAGGTCACTCCCCCTGCTTGCTGTAACAGCTGCTGAAACGCTGAACCCCCCCCCCACCCCACCCCACCCCACCCTCCCTCTCTAAACCGGGTTCTGAAGACTATGTGGTGGTCTCAAATGGGACCCTATTCCCTATTTAGTGCACTACTTTTAAGCAGGGCCCATAGGGAATGCCATAGGGATCTCGGCAAAAAGTAGTGCACTTAAATAGGGAATAGGATGCCATTGGTGACACGTATTCTCTGGTGCTGCTTGCTGTCAGTTTCCCCCACTGCTTATGAGTCTTGGTGGTAACCTCCAGGTCTGCCGCTGCCGGGGTCACATTAATAATTTACTCTTTAAATTTAGCCCTGTTCTGACATTTAAGATGTTTGATGCCCAAGGGCTTCCTCTTAACAGAGTAGATAGTGTTCTTTTCCCCAGTGCATCATCTGATAAAAGTACAAAATACAGACAGTGTAGTTGATATTAAATCCCCTTTTCTTTCTTTTTTTTTTTACACCTCTGATATCCCTTCATGCGTTGTAGATACTTAAATCCCATGCGTTAATTGTTTGTGACTGACGCCAAGTGATGTACTGTGAAGATGAGGATGTAAACAAAACGTAAAACATAATGTAGTGACACATTGTGATTATTCTTGTATAACCTTAATCCAGTATCATTTATCCTGCTCGTTGCTAAACTAATTGATGTGTATCTACTCATGTAAAACATCAACTAAAAAGGTTAAGTGTTTACATTACTTTTAATTAAAATACTTTGTTTGTAATTATAGTTTTATTAGAAGGTTTATTGGTTCGTACAGAAACAAATGATTACTTACCCAAAACATGTTTAAGCATTTCGCTACACCCGCAAAAACATCTGCTAAACACGTGTATGTGACCAATACAATTTGAGTTGATTTGATGTACATGATGTTGACGTCGAATTGTTAAATTCCACTTCTCATGTACGGCTTACACCTGATTCCCAACATTTAATCCTCTCGTATAATACACAGAGAAAAGTATCTTATTTACTGGCATAATAAGAGTGATTTAGGGCTTCTAACCACTAAGCAGAGATGAAACCAAATAAGGTGTGTATTCAATCCCTATCACATGAAGATGTTAAAATGTTAAGGTCCTTGCTGATAGAACTGACCTTGTGCTGCGTTTACCGTTGAATGCAGTCTCCGCGACCGCAGGAACATTGCCTTTAAATTGTCAATCGTGTTTTTAAACCTCATCTTCAACTCTTACGGTTTGAACAAAGCCCTAATTTAATGGAGCCGTTCAATATCGTCGACCCATCTGACAACGTCAATATGAGCCAGTTCCCATCACACCATCATCACCATTCCTTTCAGTTGTCTAGTCCCCCGTCTGTCGTCTCCACAACCTCCTTCAGCAGGACTTTCCCTTTTTAAAAGACTTTTGTCTTTGAATGTTTTTAACTTTCACATCTTTTTTTGTATCTGATCTGACTTTTTTGGTCTTTTCTTCAAGGACAGTTGAAGTCTTCCTGCTGCCAAGAACTGTCAGAGATTTCGCATCGCGGTTTCAAAAGGTGAGAGGACACCAATTAGAATGCAATCCCCGGCCATGAGCCAGTGGCACAGCTTGCCACAGGAAGTGGGATGCCTGACTTCCTGCGAGGGGTCACAGCTGTTGGTGGAACGGCTGAGAGGCTGCCACTGCCAACCAATACGTGAACCGTTTAGCGTCGAAGCAGGGTGAGGAAGCAGGGTGACACTCATTTGAATCGCAAAGAAGGGGGGAAAAAAGTGTCTCAATGTCACCAATAAATTTACATGATTTCATAACATCTGCCATAGGACTTTGGTGGAATTAGAGGAGCATGTAGATGTCAAAATAGTTCAGGGGGAGGCACAACTGGAAGTGTTGAGCACTTGGCAGCAAAAGTTTATCTTGACTCTCGTTCACAGTTTAAGTACCCTTAGAAGTAGCACTAGTACTGTATATGATACTGAGACAGATAAACTTTTGCTGCATTTTTGTTATAAAGAACAACAAGTAGTGCTGAGCAATTAGATATTTTTGAGGTCTGTTCGATTACGGTTTGTTTATTTATTTATTTTTTTAAATAACAGATTTTTTAGTTTTGATTTGTTTTGTTTATTAAACATGCATTATGTAGGTAAAAGTCTCAGGATGGTAGTGACTGTCCATTGCTGCTTATTTATTAACCGTCATTGATTCACATTACTTTAATACATTTCAGTTGTTGTGTACATTACATTTGGTTTATTTGATGACTTTATTGAAGATGTTGCCTATGCTGTCTGACAACATCACTATTTTGTAGTTATTCAAAGTAAATAAGGCCTACTATTATGACTTCTGAATGACATCTATCAAACACTTAGATCTTGGTAGAGATACCTCCCAAAGCAACAACTGCTCACCATATCCCCTCACAATCCCACATTATTTAGTCTCTTCCGTAGGAGGTATTAAAGAAACACACAGACCGGCATTGTAGTAAAGTACCACGTTTTTTTGTGCTAAACTATGTAAAATATGAACCTGTTGGAAACTACAACTCCCTACTACAACAAACAATTTGGCCTGGATCTGATTTGTCTCTAGAGAAACTGTGCAATGAGCGCATTGAGTTAAAAAAATAAAATAATAATTGAACCAACATCGGTCAATTAGTTATTTAAAAAACGAAAAATAACTGACATTTCAATTAACCGCTCAGCACCAGCACGTTATCGTTTGAAACGTTGCTAAATGTAAACTTGTTCTTCAAGATAATGAAAAATAACTTTTTGTGTTTATTAAGGCATTTCCTCTGTGTCTGGACGTGATCATCGTTACCTGAGGTGAACCACTGGAAGTGTGTCAGGGATGAACACGGTGTGGGATTGGCTCCTGCTATGAGCAGCTGTCTGACTATGCCCATATATGGCTCAACCCAATTACGTTTTACTGATCGCCAGTCACTCTGCTGCCACACAGTCAAAACCATTAATCTCTCTGGCTGAGTGCTTGGCCATGTGTTAACAGCCTGGCCGCAACTCACTGTTCACCTGTCTGACCATCTCACACAAAACGATGCCAATCCTCCTGACTTACAGTGCATTCGGAAAGTATTCAGACCCCTTGACTTTTTCCACATTGTGTTACTTTACAGCCTTCTTCTAAAATTGATTATATTGTTGTTGTTTTTACTCATCATTCTACACGCAATACCCCATAATGACAAGGCAAAAACTGCAAATGTGTTAAGAATAAAAAACTTAAATATCACATTTACATAAGTATTCAGACCCTTTACGCAGTACTTTGTTGAAGCACCTTTGGCAGCGATTACAGCCTCGAGTCTTACTGGGTATGACGTTACACGCTTGGCATACCTGTATTTGGGGAGATTCTCCCATTCTTCTCTGCAGATCCTCTCAAGCTCTGTCAGGTTGGATGGGGAAGGTCGCTGCACAGCTATTTTGAGGTCTCTCCAGAGATGTTTGATCGGGTTCAAGTCCAGGCTCTGGCTGGACTGCTGAAGGACATTTAGAGACTTGTTCCGAAGCAACTCCTGCGTCGTCTTGGCTGTGTGCTTAGGATCGTTGTCCTGTTGGAAGGTGAACCTTCACCCTAGTCTGAGGTCCTGAGCACTCTGGGGCAGGTTCTCATCATGGATCTCTCCGTACTTTTCTCCGTTCATCTTTCCCACAATCCTGACTAGTCTTCCAGAACCTGCTACTGAAGAACATCCCCACAGCCTGATGCTGCCACCACCATGCTTCACCGTAGGGATGGTGCCAGGTTTCCTCCAGACGTGACGCTTGGCATTCAGGTCAAAGAGTTCAATCTTGTTTTTATCAGTAACAGGAATCAAGTTAAGACCCAGATGCAGACATGTCAAATTGACAATGGTTTAATATTCCAAAAGGGACAGGCAACAGACAGGTCAAAGCAGGTAGGGGTCAGTAATCCAGAGTTGGGCCAAAGGTACAAGTCGGCATGCAGGATCAGAGTCAGGGGCAGGCAGAGTGGTCAGGCAAGTGGGCTCAGAGTCAGGGGCAGGCAGAGTGGTCAGGCAGGTGGGCTCAGAGTCAGGGGCAGGCAGAGTGGTCAGGCAGGTGGGCTCAGAGTCAGGGGCAGGCAGAGTGGTCAGGCAGGTGGGCTCAGAGTCAGGGGCAGGCAGAGTGGTCAGGCAGGTGGGCTCAGAGTCAGGACAAGCAGAGTGGTCAGGGAGGTGGGCTCAGAGTCAGGGGCAGGCAGAGTGGTCAGGCAGGTGGGCTCAGAGTCAGGGACAGGCAGAGTGGTCAGGCAGGTGGGCTCAGAGTCAGGGGCAGGCAGAGTGGTCAGGCAGGTGGGCTCAGAGTCAGGACAAGCAGAGTGGTCAGGCAGGTGGGCTCAGAGTCAGGGGCAGGCAGATTGGTCAGGCAGGCGGGCTCAGAGTCAGGGGCAGGCAGATTGGTCAGGCAGGCGGGCTCAGAGTCAGGGGCAGGCAGAGTGATCAGGCAGGTGGGCTCAGAGTCAGGGGCAGGTAGATTGGTCAGGCAAGTGGGCTCAGAGTCAGGGGCAGGCAGAGTGGTCAGGCAGGTGGGCTCAGAGTCAGGGGCAGGCAGATTGGTCAGGCAGGCGGGATCAGAGTCAGGGACAGGCAGATTGGTCATGCAGGTGGGCTCAGAGTCAGGGGCAGGCAGATTGGTCAGGCAGGTGGGCTCAGAGTCAGGGCCAGGGAAGGGTCAGGCAGGTGGGTTCAGAGTCAGGGGCAGGTAGAGTGGTCAGGCAGGTGCGCTCAGAGTCAGGGGCAGGCAGAGTGGTCAGGCAGGTGGGCTCAGAGTCAGGGGCAGGCAGAGTGGTCAGGCAGGTGGGCTCAGAGTCAGGGGCAGGCAGATTGGTCAGGCAGGTGGGCTCAGAGTCAGGGGCAGGCAGATTGGTTAGGCAGGTGGGCTCAGAGTCAGGGGCAGGCAGATTGGTCAGGCAGGTGGGCTCAGAGTCAGGGGCAGGCAGATTGGTCAGGCAGGTGGGCTCAGAGTCAGGGGCAGGCAGATTGGTCAGGCAGGTGGGCTCAGAGTCAGGGGCAGGCAGATTGGTTAGGCAGGTGGGCTCAGAGTCAGGGGTAGGCAGATTGGTCAGGCAGGTGGGCTCAGAGTCAGGGGCAGGCAGATTGGTCAGGCAGGTGGGCTCAGAGTCAGGGGCAGGCAGATTGGTCAGGCAGGTGGGCTCAGAGTCAGGGGCAGGCAGATTGGTTAGGCAGGTGGGCTCAGAGTCAGGGGCATGCAGATTGGTCAGGAAGGTGGGCTCAGAGTCAGGGGCAGGCAGAGTGGTCAGGCAGGAGGGCTCAGAGTCAGGGGCAGGGAAGGGTCAAAACCAGGAGGGAGAGAAAAAGAGAGACTGGGAAAAGCAGGAGCTGATGACAAAGACGCTGGTTGTCATGACAAACAAGAGGAACTGGCAACGGACAAACAGAGAACACAGGTATAATACACAGATGGGCGAAACCTGGAAGGGGGTGGAGACAATCACAAGGACAGGTGAAACAGATAAGGGTGTGACAATCAAACCAGAGAATCTTGTTTTTCATGGTTTGAGAGTCCATTAGGTGCCTCCTTTTGGCAAACTCCAAGCGGGCTTTCACATGCCTTTTACTGAGGAGTGACTTCCGTCTGAGCACTCTACAAAAAAGGCCTTATTGGTGGAGTGATGGTTGTCCTTCTGGAAGGTTCTCCCATGTCCACAAAGGAACTCTAGAGCTCTGTCACCTCCTTGACCAAAGCCATTCTCCCTGATTGCTCAGTTTGGTCAGGTGGCCAGCTCTAGGAAGATTCTGGGTTGTTCCAATATTCTTCTATTTAAGAATGATGGAGGCCACTGTGTTCTTGGGGACCTACAATATTGCAGACATGTATTTGTAGCCTTCCCCAGATCTGTGCCTCGACACAATCCTGTCTCGGATCTCTACGGACAGTCACTCTGATCTCATGGCTTGGTTTTTGCTTTGAAATGCACTGTCAACTGTGGGACCTTATACAGGCATGTGTGTGTACTTCCAAATCATGTCCAATCAATTGATTTCACTCTCAAAATTACAATTATTCATTGAGAAACAAATATACGTGATGTTTTTAAGTTTCGACTATGTCGAAACTTAAATTAAATTAAAATATAATCAAAATGAAGTCTAGAAGAAAACGAACAATAATAATAATAATTAAATATAGTGTGCCATATATTGTGTTGGTTCTGTACTGCTGCTGCCCTCAGACAAACCAGAACCCCTCAGACACACAGCTAAAATGTCAAACCCTCTCCAGGGGGTTGATGCCAGTAGCAACACCTTGAGACTGAAGGGGGTTAAAGTGTGTACAGTATGGCTGTGTACGTCCTCAATGTTTAAAGTAATTGTTGTCGGTTGTGCATAATCATTGCGGAAAATATTGTATTTTGTGAATTTACTACTTTGTGTTTACAGTGCCATAACGTGAGTAGATACTGTGACTTAACAGTGATATAACATGGTACTGTGACTTAACAGTGATATAACATGGTACTGTGACTTAACAGTGATATAACATGGTACTGTGACTTAATAGTGATATAACATGGTACTGTGACTTAATAGTGATATAACATGGTACTGTGACTTAACATGGTACTGTGACTTAATAGTGATATAACATGGTACTGTGACTTAACAGTGATATAACATGGTACTGTGACTAACAAGGTACTGTGACTTAACAGTGATATAACATGGTACTGTGACTAACATGGTACAGTGATATAACATGGTACCGTGACGTAACAGTGATATAACATGGTACTGTGACTTAACAGTGATATAACATGGTACTGTGACTTAACAGTGATATATCATGGTACTGTGACTTAAAAGTGATATAACATGGTACTGTGACTAACATGGTACTGGACACAGCCCTTAGCTGTAACGGTCGTCTTTCGGATAGTTATTAGACCAAGGCGCAGCGGGTGATGAATACATAATGACTTTATTGCAAGACGAAGAACAGACACGAAATACACTTGACTAATTTACAAAATAACAAAACGAACTAGACAGACCTAAACTACGAACTTACATGAAACGAAGGACACATGAACAGGAACGACCGAACGAACGAGACGAGATGAGACAGTACCATGTGGTGCAACAAACACAGACACAGCGACAATCACCCACAAACAAACAGTGAGAACAACCTACCTTAATATGACTCTCAATTAGAGGAAAACGCAAAACACCTGCCTCTAATTAAGAGCCATACCAGGCAACCCAAAACCAACATAGAAACAGAAAACATAGACTGCCCACCCAAAACTCACGCCCTGACCATCACACACATACAAAACAACAGAAAACAGGTCAGGAACGTAACATTAGCAGTGGTATATTGGCCATATACCACAAACCCCCGAGGGGCCTTATTGGTATTATAAACTGGCTACCAATGTAATTAGAGCAGTAAAAATACATGTTTTGTCATACCCGTAGTATACGGTCCGATGTCAACCAGTCAACGTTCAGGGCTTTAACCGCCAAGCGTATAATGTGATAACAGATACAGTGACTTAATGTAATTCATTTGGAGGTAAATTAATTTCAATGATAGTAATTGATACGGAAAATGATTGTACCTCAAACAGTGGCATTGTGCAGTACTGCCTGTTAGTGTCTCTAGTGTGTGATCAGTACTGTGCATTTCTGTTGTTGTCTCTTGTGTGTGATCAGTACTGTGAACTTCTGTTATTGTCTCTAGTGTGTGATCTTTAAACAGGAGACAGTTTGCGTTATGTGGCATTAGTAAAATAATTAGGAAACATGATTTATACTTGCAAGACATTCTTCATTTGACCAAATTAGTTTCTGTTCCCTTGCCGAACAATCTCAGAGAACAAAAAGGCCTCACAAAACTGGAACTGTGGGACCCTGTTATTCAGAATCTGATTAAGCCACTGCTCCTAAATTAACATTAGGGTTGTGTCCCAAATAGCACCCTATTTCCTATATAGTGCACTGCTTTTGACCAGAACCCTAAGAAAAGTAGTGCACTACATAGGGAATAGGGTGCTATTTTGGGAAAGAGACTAGACCTGGTTCTCTATTGATTCCACTGCATTATCACTGTTAATCACACTGCTAGCCAGCCAATCAGGGTGGTAATAACTAAATAATTACTTTTTGTTTCATTGATGCCTTTGATTGAGACAAAAACAAAAAGGATACTCCGGGGGTATCGATCTGTGTTTGAAATAAATCTGTTGGAATTCATCTTTTTGCTGCCTGACGCTCCAGGCTACTAGTTTCAGCGACGTGCTACTGAATCACCCGGGGTGTGTCCCGAACGATGTTTATTCCCTATATAGCTGCTACGGCCCGGTCAAAAGGTAGTGTGCACTATATTAAGGAAAAAGGGTGCCATTTGGAACGTAAACATGTTTTTTTTTTTAAATCTTCCCTCTCCGTCATGGCTCACTTGAACAATGGTCTTAGTATAACACGGCTGGTTAAACTGCTGGTTCAGGAGGATGGACAGGTTAAGGCTGGTTAAACCGCTGGTTCAGGAGGATGGACAGGTTACGAGTGGTTAAACTGCTGGTTCAGGAGGATGGGCAGGTTACGGCTGGTTAAACTGCTCGTTCAGGAGGATGGGCAGGTTATGGCTGGTTAAACTGCTGGTTCAGGAGGATGGACAGGTTACGGCTGGTTAAACTGCTGGTTCAGGAGGATGGACAGGTTACGGCTGGTTAAACTGCTGGTTCAGGAAGATGGACAGGTTACGGCTGGTTAAACTGCTGGTTCAGGAGGATGGACAGGTTACGGCTGGTTAAACTGCTGGTTCAGGAGGATGGACAGGTTACGGCTGGTTAAACTGCTGGTTCAGGAGGATGGACAGGTTACGGCTGGTTAAACTGCTGGTTCAGGAGGATGGACAGGTTACGGCTGGTTAAACTGCTGGTTCAGGAGGATGGACAGGTTACGGCTGGTTAAACTGCTGGTTCAGGAGGATGGACAGGTTACGGCTGGTTAAACTGCTGGTTCAGGAGGATGGACAGGTTACGGCTGGTTAAACTGCTGGTTCAGGAAGATGGACAGGTTACGGCTGGTTAAACTGCTGGTTCAGGAGGATGGACAGGTTACGGCTGGTTAAACTGCTGGTTCAGGAGGATGGACAGGTTACGGCTGGTTAAACTGCTGGTTCAGGAGGATGGACAGGTTACGGCTGGTTAAACTGCTGGTTCAGGAGGATGGACAGGTTACGGCTGGTTAAACTGCTGGTTCAGGAGGATGGACAGGTTACGGCTGGTTAAACTGCTGGTTCAGGAGGATGGACAGGTTACGGCTGGTTAAACTGCTGGTCAGGAAGATGGACAGGTTACGGGTGGGTTACTCTGGTTACTGAAGATGGACAGGTTAACCGCTCCAGGCTACTAGTTTCAGCGACGTGCTACTGAATCACCCGGGGTGTGTCCCGAACGATGTTTATTCCCTATATAGCTGCTACGGCCCGGTCAAAAGGTAGTGTGCACTATATTAAGGAAAAAGGGTGCCATTTGGAACGTAAACATGTTTTTTTTTTTAAATCTTCCCTCTCCGTCATGGCTCACTTGAACAATGGTCTTAGTATAACACGGCTGGTTAAACTGCTGGTTCAGGAGGATGGACAGGTTAAGGCTGGTTAAACCAGGTGGGTTACTCTGGTTCAGGAAGATGGACAGGTTACGGGTGGGTTACTCTGGTTCAGGAAGATGGACAGGTTACGGGTGGGTTACTCTGGTTCAGGAAGATGGACAGGTTACGGGTGGGTTACTCTGGTTACTGAAGATGGACAGGTTACGGGTGGGTTACTCTGGTTCAGGAAGATGGACAGGTTACAGGTGGGTTACTCTGGTTCAGGAAGATGGACAGGTTACGGGTGGGTTACTCTGGTTCAGGAAGATGGACAGGTTACAGGTGGGTTACTCTGGTTCAGGAAGATGGACAGGTTACGGGTGGGTTACTCTGGTTCAGGAAGATGGACAGGTTACAGGTGGGTTACTCTGGTTCAGGAAGATGGACAGGTTACGGGTGGGTTACTCTGGTTCAGGAAGATGGACAGGTTACGGGTGGGTTACTCTGGTTCAGGAAGATGGACAGGTTACGGGTGGGTTACTCTGGTTCAGGAAGATGGACAGGTTACGGGTGGGTTACTCTGGTTCAGGAAGATGGACAGGTTACAGGTGGGTTACTCTGGTTCAGGAAGATGGACAGGTTACGGGTGGGTTACTCTGGTTCAGGAAGATGGACAGGTTACGGGTGGGTTACTCTGGTTCAGGAAGATGGACAGGTTACGGGTGGGTTACTCTGGTTCAGGAAGATGGACAGGTTACGGGTGGGTTACTCTGGTTCAGGAAGATGGACAGGTTACGGGTGGGTTACTCTGGTTACTGAAGATGGACAGGTTACGGGTGGGTTACTCTGGTTCAGGAAGATGGACAGGTTACGGGTGGGTTACTCTGGTTCAGGAAGATGGACAGGTTACGGGTGGGTTACTCTGGTTCAGGAAGATGGACAGGTTACGGGTGGGTTACTCTGGTTACTGAAGATGGACAGGTTACGGGTGGGTTACTCTGGTTCAGGAAGATGGACAGGTTACAGGTGGGTTACTCTGGTTCAGGAAGATGGACAGGTTACGGGTGGGTTACTCTGGTTCAGGAAGATGGACAGGTTACGGGTGGGTTACTCTGGTTCAGGAAGATGGACAGGTTACGGGTGGGTTACTCTGGTTCAGGAAGATGGACAGGTTACAGGTGGGTTACTCTGGTTCAGGAAGATGGACAGGTTACGGGTGGGTTACTCTGGTTCAGGAAGATGGACAGGTTACAGGTGGGTTACTCTGGTTCAGGAAGATGGACAGGTTACGGGTGGGTTACTCTGGTTCAGGAAGATGGGCAGGTTACGGGTGGGTTACTCTGGTTACTGAAGATGGACAGGTTACGGGTGGGTTACTCTGGTTCAGGAAGATGGGCAGGTTACGGTTGGGTTACTCTGGTTCAGGAAGATGGGCAGGTTACGGGTGGGTTACTCTGGTTCAGGAAGATGGGCAGGTTACGGGTGGGTTACTCTGGTTCAGGAAGATGGACAGGTTACGGGTGGGTTACTCTGGTTCAGGAAGATGGACAGGTTACGGGTGGGTTACTCTGGTTCAGGAAGATGGGCAGGTTACGGGTGGGTTACTCTGGTTCAGGAAGATGGACAGGTTACGGGTGGGTTACTCTGGTTCAGGAAGATGGGCAGGTTACGGGTGGGTTACTCTGGTTCAGGAAGATGGGCAGGTTAGAGGTGGGTTACGGTGGTCGTAGTTCATGGGCTGGGGGCAGAGGTCAACTGTGGTCACAATATGCCCGAGGGGACATACAGGATGCTCTCTTTAAACATTTGAAACTAGAAGATATTCCATGCTCATTCGGAAAGTATTCAGACCCCTTTACCTTTTCCACAATTTGTTACGTTACAGGCGTATTCTAAAATGGATTTGTAAAAAAATTCCGCATCAATCTACACACAATACCCCATAATGACAAATCAAAAACTGTTTTTTAGAATTGTTTGCACATTTATTAAAAATAATAAACTGCATTTATTTACAGAAGAATTCAGACGCTTTGATATGAGATTCGAAATTGAACTCAGGTGCATCCTGTTTCCATTGATTATCCTTGAGTTGTTTCTACAACTTAATTGGAATCCACTTGTGGTAAATTTAATTGATTGGACATGATTTGGAAATGCACACACCTGTCTATATAAGGTCCCACAGTTGACAGTGCATTTCAGAGCAAAAACCAATCCATGAGATCGAAGGAATTGTCTGAAGAGCTCTGAAACAGGATTGTGTGGAGGCACAGATCTGGGGATGGGTACCAAAAAATGTCTGCAGCGTTGAAGGTCCCAAAGAACACAGTGGCCTCCATCATTCTTAATTGGAACCACCAAGACTCTTCCTAGATCTGGCCGTATGGCTAAACTGAGCAATCGGGGGAGAAGGGCTTTGGTCAAGGAGGTGACCAAGGAGCCGTTGGTCACTCTGACAGAGCTCTAGAGTTCTTCTAAAGACATGGGAGAACCTTCCAGAAGGACAGCCATCTCTGCAGCACTCCACCAATCAGGCCTTTATTGTAGAGTGGTCAGACGGAAGCCACTCCTCAGTAAAAGGCACGTGACAGCCCGCTTGGACTTTGCCAAAAGGCACCTAAAGGACTCTCCGACCATGAGAGTGTCTGTCTGTCTGTGTGTGTGTTTTAAGTTGGTCCTGTAGGATCATCAGTGCAGTGCTTCAGAAGGCCCTCTGCCTGTTGCTGAAGGCCAATCCACCTCTCCTGGGCTGCTATTTAACAAGACATGGGGGAGTAGAGGTGATGAGTACCCAAGATGGAGGACTTCATCATACAATCTTATATCTCCAAAGAGCCTATTAAAGGCTCTAGCTACATTCAATAACTGTCAGAAAAGCTGCAGTTATAGAACTATTTATTTCAAGGACTGTATATAAATATAACAATTTTTATTCAATTTATGAATAAAACCTGTTCTATCAAAATGGCAATATTCTTGATGTTATGAAATATTTACACTACTGTTCCGAAGTTTGGGGTCACTTAGAAATGTCCTTGTTTTTAAAGAAAAGCAACAAAAATTGGCCATTAAAATAACATCAAATTGATAAGAAATATGGTGTAGACAATGTTAAAGTTGTCAATGTGTAACGATGTGCGCTGAGAGTCGGGAAGAAGGTTCAGGGAGTGAGTGTTTAAAAAAAACAATGCAACATAAAACAAAACAAACACGAACGCACGACCTAACACTGGAACAGAAACAATAACGCCTGGGGAAGGAACCAAATACGACTAAACACTGGAACAATAACGCCTGGGGAATGAACCAAATATGACTAAACACTGGAACAGAAACAATAACGCCTGGGGAAGGAACCAAATACGACTAAACAATTGGAACAATAACGCCTGGGGAATGAACCAAATACGACTAAACACTGGAACAATAACACCTGGGGAAGGAACCAAATACGACTAAACACTGGAACAATAACGCCTGGGGAAGGAACCAAATACGACTAAACACTGGAACAATAACGCCTGGGGAAGGAACCAAATACGACTAAACACTGGAACAATAACGCCTGGGGAAGGAACCAAATACGACTAAACACTGGAACAATAACACCTGGGGAAGGAACCAAATACGACTAAACACTGGAACAGAAACAATAACGCCTGGGGAAGGAACCAAATACGACTAAACACTGGAACAATAACGCCTGGGGAAGGAACCAAATACGACTAAACACTGGAACAATAACGCCTGGGGAATGAACCAAATATGACTAAACACTGGAACAGAAACAATAACGCCTGGGGAAGGAACCAAATACGACTAAACAATTGGAACAATAACGCCTGGGGAATGAACCAAATACGACTAAACACTGGAACAATAACACCTGGGGAAGGAACCAAATACGACTAAACACTGGAACAATAACGCCTGGGGAAGGAACCAAATACGACTAAACACTGGAACAATAACGCCTGGGGAAGGAACCAAATACGACTAAACACTGGAACAATAACGCCTGGGGAAGGAACCAAATACGACTAAACACTGGAACAATAACACCTGGGGAAGGAACCAAATACGACTAAACACTGGAACAGAAACAATAACGCCTGGGGAAGGAACCAAATACGACTAAACACTGGAACAATAACGCCTGGGGAAGGAACCAAATACGACTAAACACTGGAACAATAACGCCTGGGGAAGGAACCAAATACAACTAAACACTGAAACAGAAACAATGACGCCTGGGGAAGGAACCAAATACGACTAAACACTGGAACAATAACGCCTGGGGAAGGAACCAAATACGACTAAACACTGGAACAATAACGCCTGGGGAAGGAACCAAATACGACTAAACACTGGAACAGAAACAATAACGCCTGGGGAAGGAACCAAATACGACTAAACACTGGAACAATAACGCCTGGGGAATGAACCAAATAAGACTAAACACTGGAACAATAACGCCTGGGGAAGGAACCAAATACGACTAAACACTGGAACAATAACGCCTGGGGAAGGAACCAAATACGACTAAACACTGGAACAATAACGCCTGGGGAAGGAACCAAATACGACTAAACACTGGAACAGAAACAATAACGCCTGGGGAAGGAACCAAATACGACTAAACACTGGAACAGAAACAATAACGCCTGGGGAAGGAACCAAATACGACTAAACACTGGAACAATAACGCCTGGGGAAGGAACCAAATACGACTAAACACTGAAACAATAACGCCTTAGGAAGGAACCAAATACGACTAAACACTGGAACAATAACACCTGGGGAAGGAACCAAATACGACTAAACACTGGAACAATAACGCCTGGGGAAGGAACCAAATACGACTAAACACTGGAACAATAACGCCTGGGGAATGAACCAAATACGACTAAACACTAGAACAATAACGCCTGGGGAATGAACCAAATACGACTAAACACTGAAACAGAAACAATAACGCCTGGGGAAGGAACCAAATACGACTAAACACTGAAACAGAAACAATAACGCCTGGGGAAGGAACCAAATACGACTAAACACTGAAACAATAATGCCTGGGGAATGAACCAAATACGACTAAACACTGGAACAATAACGCATGGGGAAGGAACCAAATACGACTAAACACTGAAACAGAAACAATAACGCCTGGGGAAGGAACCAAATACGACTAAACACTGGAAAAATAACACCTGGGGAAGGAACCAAATACGTGTAAAGACTGAAACAGAAACAATAACGCCTGGTGAAGGAACCAAATAAGACTAAACACTGGAACAATAACGCCTGGGGAAGGAACCAAATACGACTAAACACTGGAACAATAACGCCTGGGGAAGGAACCAAATACAACTAAACACTGGAACAATAACGCCTGGGGAAGGAACCAAATACGACTAAACACTGGAACAATAACGCCTGGGGAAGGAACCAAATACGACTAAACACTGGAACAATAACGCCTGGGGAAGGAACCAAATACGACTAAACACTGGAACAGAAACAATAACGCCTGGGGAAGGAACCAAATACGACTAAACACTGAAACAGAAACAATAACGCCTGGTGAAGGAACCAAATACGACTAAACACTAGAACAATAACGCCTGGGGAAGGAACCAAATACGACTAAACACTGGAACAATAACGCCTGGGGAAGGAACCAAATACGACTAAACACTGGAACAATAACGCCTGGGGAAGGAACCAAATACGACTAAACACTGGAACAGAAACAATAACGCCTGGGGAAGGAACCAAATACGACTAAACACTGGAAAAATAACGCCTGGGGAAGGAACCAAATACGACTAAACACTGAAACAGAAACAATAACGCCTGGGGAAGGAACCAAATACGACTAAACACTGGAACAATAACGCCTGGGGAAGGAACCAAATACGACTAAACACTGGAACAATAACGCCTGGGGAAGGAACCAAATACGACTAAACACTGGAACAGAAACAATAACGCCTGGGGAAGGAACCAAATACGACTAAACACTGGAACAATAACGCCTGGGGAATGAACCAAATAAGACTAAACACTGGAACAATAACGCCTGGGGAAGGAACCAAATACGACTAAACACTGGAACAATAACGCCTGGGGAAGGAACCAAATACGACTAAACACTGGAACAATAACGCCTGGGGAAGGAACCAAATACGACTAAACACTGGAACAATAACACCTGGGGAAGGAACCAAATATGACTAAACACTGGAACAATAACGCCTGGGGAAGGAACCAAATACGACTAAACACTGGAACAGAAACAATAACGCCTGGGGAAGGAACCAAATACGACTAAACACTGGAACAATAACGCCTGGGGAATGAACCAAATAAGACTAAACACTGGAACAATAACGCCTGGGGAAGGAACCAAATACGACTAAACACTGGAACAATAACGCCTGGGGAAGGAACCAAATACGACTAAACACTGGAACAATAACGCCTGGGGAAGGAACCAAATACGACTAAACACTGGAACAGAAACAATAACGCCTGGGGAAGGAACCAAATACGACTAAACACTGGAACAGAAACAATAACGCCTGGGGAAGGAACCAAATACGACTAAACACTGGAACAATAACACCTGGGGAAGGAACCAAATACGACTAAACACTGAAACAATAACGCCTTAGGAAGGAACCAAATACGACTAAACACTGGAACAATAACACCTGGGGAAGGAACCAAATACGACTAAACACTGGAACAATAACGCCTGGGGAAGGAACCAAATACGACTAAACACTGGAACAATAACGCCTGGGGAATGAACCAAATACGACTAAACACTAGAACAATAACGCCTGGGGAATGAACCAAATACGACTAAACACTGAAACAGAAACAATAACGCCTGGGGAAGGAACCAAATACGACTAAACACTGAAACAGAAACAATAACGCCTGGGGAAGGAACCAAATACGACTAAACACTGGAACAATAACGCATGGGGAAGGAACCAAATACGACTAAACACTGAAACAGAAACAATAACGCCTGGGGAAGGAACCAAATACGACTAAACACTGGAAAAATAACACCTGGGGAAGGAACCAAATACGTGTAAAGACTGAAACAGAAACAATAACGCCTGGTGAAGGAACCAAATAAGACTAAACACTGGAACAATAACGCCTGGGGAAGGAACCAAATACGACTAAACACTGGAACAATAACGCCTGGGGAAGGAACCAAATACAACTAAACACTGGAACAATAACGCCTGGGGAAGGAACCAAATACGACTAAACACTGGAACAATAACGCCTGGGGAAGGAACCAAATACGACTAAACACTGGAACAATAACGCCTGGGGAAGGAACCAAATACGACTAAACACTGGAACAGAAACAATAACGCCTGGGGAAGGAACCAAATACGACTAAACACTGAAACAGAAACAATAACGCCTGGTGAAGGAACCAAATACGACTAAACACTAGAACAATAACGCCTGGGGAAGGAACCAAATACGACTAAACACTGGAACAATAACGCCTGGGGAAGGAACCAAATACGACTAAACACTGGAACAATAACGCCTGGGGAAGGAACCAAATACGACTAAACACTGGAACAGAAACAATAACGCCTGGGGAAGGAACCAAATACGACTAAACACTGGAAAAATAACGCCTGGGGAAGGAACCAAATACGACTAAACACTGAAACAGAAACAATAACGCCTGGGGAAGGAACCAAATACGACTAAACACTGGAACAATAACGCCTGGGGAAGGAACCAAATACGACTAAACACTGGAACAATAACGCCTGGGGAAGGAACCAAATACGACTAAACACTGGAACAGAAACAATAACGCCTGGGGAAGGAACCAAATACGACTAAACACTGGAACAATAACGCCTGGGGAATGAACCAAATAAGACTAAACACTGGAACAATAACGCCTGGGGAAGGAACCAAATATGACTAAACACTGGAACAATAACGCCTGGGGAAGGAACCAAATACGACTAAACACTGGAACAATAACGCCTGGGGAAGGAACCAAATACGACTAAACACTGGAACAATAACACCTGGGGAAGGAACCAAATATGACTAAACACTGGAACAATAACGCCTGGGGAAGGAACCAAATACGACTAAACACTGGAACAGAAACAATAACGCCTGGGGAAGGAACCAAATACGACTAAACACTGGAGCAATAATGCCTGGGGAATGAACCAAATACGACTAAACACTGGAACAATAACGCATGGGGAAGGAACCAAATACGACTAAACACTGGAACAATAACGCCTGGGGAAGGAACCAAATACGACTAAACACTGGAACAGAAACAATAACGCCTGGGGAAGGAACCAAATACGACTAAACACTGGAGCAATAATGCCTGGGGAATGAACCAAATACGACTAAACACTGGAACAATAACGCATGGGGAAGGAACCAAATACGACTAAACACTGGAACAATAACGCCTGGGGAAGGAACCAAATACGACTAAACACTGGAACAATAACACCTGGGGAAGGAACCAAATACGTGTAAAGACTGAAACAGAAACAATAACGCCTGGTGAAGGAACCAAATAAGACTAAACACTGGAACAATAACGCCTGGGGAAGGAACCAAATACGACTAAACACTGGAACAATAACGCCTGGGGAAGGAACCAAATACAACTAAACACTGGAACAATAACGCCTGGGGAAGGAACCAAATACGACTAAACACTGGAACAATAACGCCTGGGGAAGGAACCAAATACGACTAAACACTGGAACAATAACGCCTGGGGAAGGAACCAAATACGACTAAACACTGGAACAGAAACAATAACGCCTGGGGAAGGAACCAAATACGACTAAACACTGAAACAGAAACAATAACGCCTGGTGAAGGAACCAAATACGACTAAACACTAGAACAATAACGCCTGGGGAAGGAACCAAATACGACTAAACACTGAAACCGAAACAATAACGCCTGGTGAAGGAACCAAATACGACTAAACACTGGAACAATAACACCTGGGGAAGGAACCTAATACAACTAAACACTGGAACAATAACGCCTGGGGAAGGAACCAAATACGACTAATCACTGGAATAATAACGCCTGGGGAAGGAACCAAATACGACTAAACACTGGAACAATAACGCCTGGGGAAGGAACCAAATACGACTAAACACTGGAACAATAACGCCTGGGGAAGGAACCAAATACGACTAAACACTGGAACAATAACACCTGGGGAAGGAACCAAATACGACTAAACACTGGAACAATAACACCAGGGGAAGGAACCAAATACGACTAAACACTGGAACAATAACGCCTGGGGAAGGAACCAAATACGACTAAACACTGGAACAAAAACGCCTGGGGAAGGAACCAAATATGACTAAACACTGGAAAAATAACGCCTGGGGAAGGAACCAAATACGACTAAACACTGGAACAATAACGCCTGGGGAAGGAACCAAATACGACTAAACACTGGAAAAATAACGCCTGGGGAAGGAACCAAATACGACTAAACACTGGAACAATAACGCCTGGGGAAGGAACCAAATACGACTAAACACTGGAACAGGAACAATAACGCCTGGGGAAGGAACCAAATACAACTAAACACTGAAACAGAAACAATAACGCCTGGGGAAGGAACCAAATACGACTAAACACTGGAACAATAACGCCTGGGGAAGGAACCAAATACGACTAAACACTGAAACAGAAACAATAACGCCTGGTGAAGGAACTAAATAAGACTAAACACTGGAACAATAACGCCTGGGGAAGGAACCAAATACAACTAAACACTGGAACAATAACGCCTGGGGAAGGAACCAAATACGACTAAACACTGGAACAATAACGCCTGGGGAAGGAACCAAATACAACTAAACACTGGAACAATAACGCCTGGGGAAGGAACCAAATACGACTAAACACTGGAACAATAACGCCTGGGGAAGGAACCAAATACGACTAAACACTGGAACAATAACGCCTGGGAAAGGAACCAAATACGAATAAACACTGGAACATAAACAATAACGCCTGGGGAAGGAACCAAATACGACTAATCACTGAAACAGAAACAATAACTCCTGGTGAAAGAACCAAATACGACTAAACACTGGAACAATAACGCCTGGGGAAGGAACCAAATACGACTAAACACTGGAACAATAACGCCTGGAGAAGGAAACAAATACGACTAAACACTGGAACAATAACGCCTGGGGAAGGAACCAAATACGACTAAACACTGGAACAGAAACAGTAACGCCTGGTGAAGGAACCAAATACAACTAAACACTGAAACAGAAACAATAACGCCTGGTGAAGGAACCAAATACGACTAAACACTGGAACAATAACGCCTGGGGAAGGAACCAAATAAGACTAAACACTGGAAAAATAACGCCTGGGGAAGGAACCAAATACGACTAAACACTGGAACAATAACGCCTGGGGAAGGAACCAAATACGACTAAACACTGGAACAATAACGCCTGGGGAAGGAACCAAATACGACTAAACACTGGAACAATAACGCCTGGGGAAGGAACCAAATACGACTAAACACTTGAACAGAAACAATAACGCCTGGGGAAGGAACCAAATACGACTAAACACTGGAACAGAAACAATAATGCCTGGGGAAGGAACCAAATACGACTAAACACTGGAACAATAACACCTGGAGAAGGAACCAAATACAACTAAACACTGAAACAATAACGCCTTAGGAAGGAACCAAATACAACTAAACACTGGAACAATAACACCTGGGGAAGGAACCAAATACGACTAAACACTGGAACAATAACGCCTGGGGAAGGAAACAAATACGACTAAACACTGGAACAATAACGCCTGGGGAAGGAACCAAATACGACTAATCACTGAAACAGAAACAATAACTCCTGGTGAAAGAACCAAATACGACTAAACACTGGAACAATAACGCCTGGGGAAGGAACCAAATACGACTAAACACTGGAACAATAACGCCTGGGGAAGGAAACAAATACGACTAAACACTGGAACAATAACGCCTGGGGAAGGAACCAAATACGAATAAACACTGGAACAGAAACAGTAACGCCTGGTGAAGGAACCAAATACAACTAAACACTGAAACAGAAACAATAACGCCTGGTGAAGGAACCAAATACGACTAAACACTGGAACAATAACGCCTGGGGAAGGAACCAAATACGACTAAACACTGGAAAAATAACGCCTGGGGAAGGAACCAAATACGACTAAACACTGGAACAATAACGCCTGGGGAATGAACCAAATACGACTAAACACTGGAACAATAACACCTGGGGAAGGAACCAAATACGACTAAACACTGGAACAATAACGCCTGGGGAAGGAACCAAATACGACAAAACACTGGAACAATAACGCCTGGGGAAGGAACCAAATACGACTAAACACTGGAACAATAACGCCTGGGGAAGGAACCAAATACAACTAAACACTGAAACAGAAACAATAACGCCTGGGGAAGGAACCAAATACGACTAAACACTGGAACAATAACGCCTGGGGAAGGAACCAAATACGACTAAACACTGGAACAATAACGCCTGGGGAAGGAACCAAATACGACTAAACACTGGAACAGAAACAATAACGCCTGGGGAAGGAACCAAATACGACTAAACACTGGAACAATAACGCCTGGGGAATGAACCAAATAAGACTAAACACTGGAACAATAACGCCTGGGGAAGGAACCAAATACGACTAAACACTGGAACAATAACGCCTGGGGAAGGAACCAAATACGACTAAACACTGGAACAATAACGCCTGGGGAAGGAACCAAATACGACTAAACACTGGAACAGAAACAATAACGCCTGGGGAAGGAACCAAATACGACTAAACACTGGAACAGAAACAATAACGCCTGGGGAAGGAACCAAATACGACTAAACACTGGAACAATAACACCTGGGGAAGGAACCAAATACGACTAAACACTGAAACAATAACGCCTTAGGAAGGAACCAAATACGACTAAACACTGGAACAATAACACCTGGGGAAGGAACCAAATACGACTAAACACTGGAACAATAACGCCTGGGGAAGGAACCAAATACGACTAAACACTGGAACAATAACGCCTGGGGAATGAACCAAATACGACTAAACACTAGAACAATAACGCCTGGGGAATGAACCAAATACGACTAAACACTGAAACAGAAACAATAACGCCTGGGGAAGGAACCAAATACGACTAAACACTGAAACAGAAACAATAACGCCTGGGGAAGGAACCAAATACGACTAAACACTGAAACAATAATGCCTGGGGAATGAACCAAATACGACTAAACACTGGAACAATAACGCATGGGGAAGGAACCAAATACGACTAAACACTGAAACAGAAACAATAACGCCTGGGGAAGGAACCAAATACGACTAAACACTGGAAAAATAACACCTGGGGAAGGAACCAAATACGTGTAAAGACTGAAACAGAAACAATAACGCCTGGTGAAGGAACCAAATAAGACTAAACACTGGAACAATAACGCCTGGGGAAGGAACCAAATACGACTAAACACTGGAACAATAACGCCTGGGGAAGGAACCAAATACAACTAAACACTGGAACAATAACGCCTGGGGAAGGAACCAAATACGACTAAACACTGGAAGAATAACGCCTGGGGAAGGAACCAAATACGACTAAACACTGGAACAATAACGCCTGGGGAAGGAACCAAATACGACTAAACACTGGAACAGAAACAATAACGCCTGGGGAAGGAACCAAATACGACTAAACACTGAAACAGAAACAATAACGCCTGGTGAAGGAACCAAATACGACTAAACACTAGAACAATAACGCCTGGGGAAGGAACCAAATACGACTAAACACTGGAACAATAACGCCTGGGGAAGGAACCAAATACGACTAAACACTGGAACAATAACGCCTGGGGAAGGAACCAAATACGACTAAACACTGGAACAGAAACAATAACGCCTGGGGAAGGAACCAAATACGACTAAACACTGGAAAAATAACGCCTGGGGAAGGAACCAAATACGACTAAACACTGAAACAGAAACAATAACGCCTGGGGAAGGAACCAAATACGACTAAACACTGGAACAATAACACCTGGGGAAGGAACCAAATACGACTAAACACTGGAACAATAACGCCTGGGGAAGGAACCAAATACGACTAAACACTGGAACAGAAACAATAACGCCTGGGGAAGGAACCAAATACGACTAAACACTGGAACAATAACGCCTGGGGAATGAACCAAATAAGACTAAACACTGGAACAATAACGCCTGGGGAAGGAACCAAATACGACTAAACACTGGAACAATAACGCCTGGGGAAGGAACCAAATACGACTAAACACTGGAACAATAACGCCTGGGGAAGGAACCAAATACGACTAAACACTGGAACAATAACACCTGGGGAAGGAACCAAATATGACTAAACACTGGAACAATAACGCCTGGGGAAGGAACCAAATACGACTAAACACTGGAACAGAAACAATAACGCCTGGGGAAGGAACCAAATACGACTAAACACTGGAGCAATAATGCCTGGGGAATGAACCAAATACGACTAAACACTGGAACAATAACGCATGGGGAAGGAACCAAATACGACTAAACACTGGAACAATAACGCCTGGGGAAGGAACCAAATACGACTAAACACTGAAACAGAAACAATAACGCCTGGGGAAGGAACCAAATACGACTAAACACTGGAACAATAACACCTGGGGAAGGAACCAAATACGGGTAAAGACTGAAACAGAAACAATAACGCCTGGTGAAGGAACCAAATAAGACTAAACACTGGAACAATAACGCCTGGGGAAGGAACCAAATACGACTAAACACTGGAACAATAACGCCTGGGGAAGGAACCAAATACAACTAAACACTGGAACAATAACGCCTGGGGAAGGAACCAAATACGACTAAACACTGGAACAATAACGCCTGGGGAAGGAACCAAATACGACTAAACACTGGAACAATAACGCCTGGGGAAGGAACCAAATACGACTAAACACTGGAACAGAAACAATAACGCCTGGGGAAGGAACCAAATACGACTAAACACTGAAACAGAAACAATAACGCCTGGTGAAGGAACCAAATACGACTAAACACTAGAACAATAACGCCTGGGGAAGGAACCAAATACGACTAAACACTGAAACCGAAACAATAACGCCTGGTGAAGGAACCAAATACGACTAAACACTGGAACAATAACACCTGGGGAAGGAACCTAATACAACTAAACACTGGAACAATAACGCCTGGGGAAGGAACCAAATACGACTAATCACTGGAATAATAACGCCTGGGGAAGGAACCAAATACGACTAAACACTGGAACAATAACGCCTGGGGAAGGAACCAAATACGACTAAACACTGGAACAATAACGCCTGGGGAAGGAACCAAATACGACTAAACACTGGAACAATAACACCTGGGGAAGGAACCAAATACGACTAAACACTGGAACAATAACACCAGGGGAAGGAACCAAATACGACTAAACACTGGAACAATAACGCCTGGGGAAGGAACCAAATACGACTAAACACTGGAACAAAAACGCCTGGGGAAGGAACCAAATATGACTAAACACTGGAAAAATAACGCCTGGGGAAGGAACCAAATACGACTAAACACTGGAACAATAACGCCTGGGGAAGGAACCAAATACGACTAAACACTGGAAAAATAACGCCTGGGGAAGGAACCAAATACGACTAAACACTGGAACAATAACGCCTGGGGAAGGAACCAAATACGACTAAACACTGGAACAGGAACAATAACGCCTGGGGAAGGAACCAAATACAACTAAACACTGAAACAGAAACAATAACGCCTGGGGAAGGAACCAAATACGACTAAACACTGGAACAATAACGCCTGGGGAAGGAACCAAATACGACTAAACACTGAAACAGAAACAATAACGCCTGGTGAAGGAACTAAATAAGACTAAACACTGGAACAATAACGCCTGGGGAAGGAACCAAATACAACTAAACACTGGAACAATAACGCCTGGGGAAGGAACCAAATACGACTAAACACTGGAACAATAACGCCTGGGGAAGGAACCAAATACAACTAAACACTGGAACAATAACGCCTGGGGAAGGAACCAAATACGACTAAACACTGGAACAATAACGCCTGGGGAAGGAACCAAATACGACTAAACACTGGAACAATAACGCCTGGGAAAGGAACCAAATACGAATAAACACTGGAACATAAACAATAACGCCTGGGGAAGGAACCAAATACGACTAATCACTGAAACAGAAACAATAACTCCTGGTGAAAGAACCAAATACGACTAAACACTGGAACAATAACGCCTGGGGAAGGAACCAAATACGACTAAACACTGGAACAATAACGCCTGGAGAAGGAAACAAATACGACTAAACACTGGAACAATAACGCCTGGGGAAGGAACCAAATACGACTAAACACTGGAACAGAAACAGTAACGCCTGGTGAAGGAACCAAATACAACTAAACACTGAAACAGAAACAATAACGCCTGGTGAAGGAACCAAATACGACTAAACACTGGAACAATAACGCCTGGGGAAGGAACCAAATACGACTAAACACTGGAAAAATAACGCCTGGGGAAGGAACCAAATACGACTAAACACTGGAACAATAACGCCTGGGGAAGGAACCAAATACGACTAAACACTGGAACAATAACGCCTGGGGAAGGAACCAAATACGACTAAACACTGGAACAATAACGCCTGGGGAAGGAACCAAATACGACTAAACACTTGAACAGAAACAATAACGCCTGGGGAAGGAACCAAATACGACTAAACACTGGAACAGAAACAATAATGCCTGGGGAAGGAACCAAATACGACTAAACACTGGAACAATAACACCTGGAGAAGGAACCAAATACAACTAAACACTGAAACAATAACGCCTTAGGAAGGAACCAAATACAACTAAACACTGGAACAATAACACCTGGGGAAGGAACCAAATACGACTAAACACTGGAACAATAACGCCTGGGGAAGGAAACAAATACGACTAAACACTGGAACAATAACGCCTGGGGAAGGAACCAAATACGACTAATCACTGAAACAGAAACAATAACTCCTGGTGAAAGAACCAAATACGACTAAACACTGGAACAATAACGCCTGGGGAAGGAACCAAATACGACTAAACACTGGAACAATAACGCCTGGGGAAGGAAACAAATACGACTAAACACTGGAACAATAACGCCTGGGGAAGGAACCAAATACGAATAAACACTGGAACAGAAACAGTAACGCCTGGTGAAGGAACCAAATACAACTAAACACTGAAACAGAAACAATAACGCCTGGTGAAGGAACCAAATACGACTAAACACTGGAACAATAACGCCTGGGGAAGGAACCAAATACGACTAAACACTGGAAAAATAACGCCTGGGGAAGGAACCAAATACGACTAAACACTGGAACAATAACGCCTGGGGAAGGAACCAAATACGACTAAACACTGGAACAATAACGCCTGGGGAAGGAACCAAATACGACTAAACACTGGAACAATAACGCCTCGGGAAGGAACCAAATACGACTAAACACTGGAACAATAACGCCTGGGGAAGGAACCAAATACGACTAAACACTGGAACAGAAACAATAACGCCTGGGGAAGGAACCAAACACGACTAAACACTGAAACAGAAACAATAACGCCTGGGGAAGGAACCAAATACGACTAAACACTGGAACAATAACGCCTGGGGAAAGAACCAAATACAACTAAACACTGGAACAATAACGCCTGGGGAAGGAACCAAATACGACTAAACACTGGAACAATAACGCCTGGGGAATTAACCAAATACGACTAAACACTGGAACAATAACGCCTGGGGAAGGAACCAAATACGACTAAACACTGGAACAATAACGCCTGGGGAATTAACCAAATACGACTAAACACTGGAACAATAACGCCTGGGGAAGGAACCAAATACGACTAAACACTGGAACAGAAACAATAACGCCTGGGGAAGGAACCAAATACGACTAAACACTGAAACAGAAACAATAACGCCTGGTGAAGGAACCAAATACGACTAAACACTGGAACAATAACGCCTGGGGAAGGAAACAAATACGACTAAACACTGGAACAATAACGCCTGGGGAAGGAACCAAATACGACTAAACACTGAAACAGAAACAATAACGCCTGGTGAAGGAACCAAATACGACTAAACACTGGAACAATAACGCCTGGGGAAGGTACCAAATACAACTAAACACTGGAACAATAACGCCTGGGGAAGGAACCAAATACGACTAATCACTGGAACAATAACACTTGGGGAAGGAACCAAATACGACTAAACGCTGGAACAATAACGCCTGGGGAAGGAACCAAATACGACTAAACACTGGAACAATAACGACTGGGGAAGGAAAGAAATACGACTAAACACTGGAAAAATAACGCCTGGGGAAGGAACCAAATACGACTAAACACTGGAACAATAACACCTGGGGAAGGAACCAAATACGACTAAACACTGGAACAATAACGCCTGGGGAAGGAACCAATTACGACTAAACACTGAAACAATAACGCCTGGGGAAGGAACCAAATACGACTAAACACTGGAACAATAACGCCAGGGGAAGGAACCAAATACGACTAAACACTGGAACAATAACGCCTGGGGAAGGAACCAAATACGACTAAACTCTGGAACAATAACGCCTGGGGAAGGAACCAAATACGACTAAACACTGGAACAGAAACAATAACGCCTGGGGAAGGAACCAAATACGACTAAACACTGAAACAGAAACAATAACGCCTGGGGAAGGAACCAAATACGACTTAACACTGGAACAATAACACCTGGGTAAGGAACCAAATACGTGTAAAGACTGAAACAGAAACAATAACGCCTGGTGAAGGAACCAAATAAGACTAAACACTGGAACAATAACGCCTGGGGAAGGAACCAAATACGACTAAACACTGGAACAATAACGCCTATGGAAGGAACCAAATACGACTAAACACTAGAACAATAACGCCTGGGGAAGGAAACAAATACGACTAAACACTGGAACAATAACGCCTGGGGAAGGAACCAAATACGACTAAACACTGAAACAGAAACAATAACGCCTGGTGAAGGAACCAAATACGACTAAACACTGGAACAATAACACCTGGGGAAGGAACCTAATACAACTAAACACTGGAACAATAACGCCTGGGGAAGGAACCAAATACGACTAATCACTGGAACAATAACGCCTGGGGAACGGAACCAAATACGACTAAACACTGGAACAGAAACAGTAACGCCTGGTGAAGGAACCAAATACAACTAAACACTGAAACAGAAACAATAACGCCTGGTGAAGGAACCAAATACGACTAAACACTGGAACAATAACGCCTGGGGAAGGAACCAAATACGACTAAACACTGGAAAAATAACGCCTGGGGAAGGAACCAAATACGACTAAACACTGGAACAATAACGCCTGGGGAAGGAACCAAATACGACTAAACACTGGAAAAATAACGCCTGGGGAAGGAACCAAATACGACTAAACACTGGAACAATAACGCCTCGGGAAGGAACCAAATACGACTAAACACTGGAACAATAACGCCTGGGGAAGGAACCAAATACAACTAAACACTGGAAAAATAACGCCTGGGGAAGGAACCAAATACGACTAAACACTGGAACAATAACGCCTGGGGAAGGAACCAAATACGACTAAACACTGGAACAGAAACAATAACGCCTGGGGAAGGAACCAAACACGACTAAACACTGAAACAGAAACAATAACGCCTGGGGAAGGAACCAAATACGACTAAACACTGGAACAATAACGCCTGGGGAAGGAACCAAATACAACTAAACACTGGAACAATAACGCCTAGGGAAGGAACCAAATACGACTAAACACTGGAACAATAACGCCTGGGGAAGGAACCAAATACGACTAAACACTGGAACAATAACGCCTGGGGAAGGAACCAAATACGACTAAACACTGAAACAGAAACAATAACGCCTGGTGAAGGAACCAAATACGACTAAACACTGGAACAATAACGCCTGGGGAAGGAACCAAATTCAACTAAACACTGGAACAATAACGCCTGGGGAAGGAACCAAATACGACTAATCACTGGAACAATAACACCTGGGGAAGGAACCAAATACGACTAAACACTGGAACAATAACGCCTGGGGAAGGAACCAAATACGACTAAACACTGGAACAATAACGCCTGGGGAAGGAACCAAATACGACTAAACACTGGAAAAATAACGCCTGGGGAAGGAACCAAATACGACTAAACACTGGAACATTGACACCTGGGGAAGGAACCAAATACGACTAAACACTGGAACAATAACGCCTGGGGAAGGAACCAATTACGACTAAACACTGAAACAATAACGCCTGGGGAAGGAACCAAATACGACTAAACACTGGAACAATAACGCCAGGGGAAGGAACCAAATACGACTAAACACTGGAACAATAACGCCTGGGGAAGGAACCAAATACGACTAAACACTGGAACAATAACGCCTGGGGAAGGAACCAAATACGACTAAACACTGGAACAGAAACAATAACGCCTGGGGAAGGAACCAAATACGACTAAACACTGAAACAGAAAAAATAACGCCTGGGGAAGGAACCAAATACGACTAAACACTGGAACAATAACATCTGGGGAAGGAACCAAATACGTGTAAAGACTGAAACAGAAACAATAACGCCTGGTGAAGGAACCAAATAAGACTAAACACTGGAACAATAACGCCTGGGGAAGGAACCAAATACGACTAAACACTGGAACAATAACGCCTGGGGAAGGAACCAAATACAACTAAACACTGGAACAATAACGCCTGGGGAAGGAACCAAATACGACTAAACACTGGAACAATAACGCCTGGGGAAGGAACCAAATACGACTAAACACTGGAACAATAACGCCTGGGGAAGGAACCAAATACGACTAAACACTGGAACAGAAACAATAACGCCTGGGGAAGGAACCAAATACGACTAAACACTGAAACAGAAACAATAACGCCTGGTGAAGGAACCAAATACGACTAAACACTAGAACAATAACGCCTGGGGAAGGAAACAAATACGACTAAACACTGGAACAATGACGCCTGGGGAAGGAACCAAATACGACTAAACACTGAAACAGAAACAATAACGCCTGGTGAAGGAACCAAATACGACTAAACACTGGAACAATAACACCTGGGGAAGGAACCTAATACAACTAAACACTGGAACAATAACGCCTGGGGAAGGAACCAAATACGACTAATCACTGGAACAATAACGCCTGGGGAAGGAAGCAAATACGACTAAACACTGGAACAATAACGCCTGGGGAAGGAACCAAATACGACTAAACACTGGAACAATAACGCCTGGGGAAGGAAAAAAATACGACTAAACACTGGAAAAATAACGCCTGGGGAAGGAACCAAATACGACTAAACACTGGAACAATAACGCCTGGGGAAGGAACCAAATACGACTAAACACTGGAACAATAACACCTGGAGAAGGAACCAAATACAACTAAACACTGAAACAATAACGCCTTAGGAAGGAACCAAATACAACTAAACACTGGAACAATAACACCTGGGGAAGGAACCAAATACGACTAAACACTGGAACAATAACGCCTGGGGAAGGAAACAAATACGACTAAACACTGGAACAATAACGCCTGGGGAAGGAACCAAATACGACTAATCACTGAAACAGAAACAATAACTCCTGGTGAAAGAACCAAATACGACTAAACACTGGAACAATAACGCCTGGGGAAGGAACCAAATACGACTAAACACTGGAACAATAACGCCTGGGGAAGGAAACAAATACGACTAAACACTGGAACAATAACGCCTGGGGAAGGAACCAAATACGAATAAACACTGGAACAGAAACAGTAACGCCTGGTGAAGGAACCAAATACAACTAAACACTGAAACAGAAACAATAACGCCTGGTGAAGGAACCAAATACGACTAAACACTGGAACAATAACGCCTGGGGAAGGAACCAAATACGACTAAACACTGGAAAAATAACGCCTGGGGAAGGAACCAAATACGACTAAACACTGGAACAATAACGCCTGGGGAAGGAACCAAATACGACTAAACACTGGAACAATAACGCCTGGGGAAGGAACCAAATACGACTAAACACTGGAACAATAACGCCTCGGGAAGGAACCAAATACGACTAAACACTGGAACAATAACGCCTGGGGAAGGAACCAAATACGACTAAACACTGGAACAGAAACAATAACGCCTGGGGAAGGAACCAAACACGACTAAACACTGAAACAGAAACAATAACGCCTGGGGAAGGAACCAAATACGACTAAACACTGGAACAATAACGCCTGGGGAAGGAACCAAATACAACTAAACACTGGAACAATAACGCCTGGGGAAGGAACCAAATACGACTAAACACTGGAACAATAACGCCTGGGGAATTAACCAAATACGACTAAACACTGGAACAATAACGCCTGGGGAAGGAACCAAATACGACTAAACACTGGAACAATAACGCCTGGGGAATTAACCAAATACGACTAAACACTGGAACAATAACGCCTGGGGAAGGAACCAAATACGACTAAACACTGGAACAGAAACAATAACGCCTGGGGAAGGAACCAAATACGACTAAACACTGAAACAGAAACAATAACGCCTGGTGAAGGAACCAAATACGACTAAACACTGGAACAATAACGCCTGGGGAAGGAAACAAATACGACTAAACACTGGAACAATAACGCCTGGGGAAGGAACCAAATACGACTAAACACTGAAACAGAAACAATAACGCCTGGTGAAGGAACCAAATACGACTAAACACTGGAACAATAACGCCTGGGGAAGGTACCAAATACAACTAAACACTGGAACAATAACGCCTGGGGAAGGAACCAAATACGACTAATCACTGGAACAATAACACTTGGGGAAGGAACCAAATACGACTAAACGCTGGAACAATAACGCCTGGGGAAGGAACCAAATACGACTAAACACTGGAACAATAACGACTGGGGAAGGAAAGAAATACGACTAAACACTGGAAAAATAACGCCTGGGGAAGGAACCAAATACGACTAAACACTGGAACAATAACACCTGGGGAAGGAACCAAATACGACTAAACACTGGAACAATAACGCCTGGGGAAGGAACCAATTACGACTAAACACTGAAACAATAACGCCTGGGGAAGGAACCAAATACGACTAAACACTGGAACAATAACGCCAGGGGAAGGAACCAAATACGACTAAACACTGGAACAATAACGCCTGGGGAAGGAACCAAATACGACTAAACTCTGGAACAATAACGCCTGGGGAAGGAACCAAATACGACTAAACACTGGAACAGAAACAATAACGCCTGGGGAAGGAACCAAATACGACTAAACACTGAAACAGAAACAATACCGCCTGGGGAAGGAACCAAATACGACTTAACACTGGAACAATAACACCTGGGTAAGGAACCAAATACGTGTAAAGACTGAAACAGAAACAATAACGCCTGGTGAAGGAACCAAATAAGACTAAACACTGGAACAATAACGCCTGGGGAAGGAACCAAATACGACTAAACACTGGAACAATAACGCCTATGGAAGGAACCAAATACGACTAAACACTAGAACAATAACGCCTGGGGAAGGAAACAAATACGACTAAACACTGGAACAATAACGCCTGGGGAAGGAACCAAATACGACTAAACACTGAAACAGAAACAATAACGCCTGGTGAAGGAACCAAATACGACTAAACACTGGAACAATAACACCTGGGGAAGGAACCTAATACAACTAAACACTGGAACAATAACGCCTGGGGAAGGAACCAAATACGACTAATCACTGGAACAATAACGCCTGGGGAACGGAACCAAATACGACTAAACACTGGAACAGAAACAGTAACGCCTGGTGAAGGAACCAAATACAACTAAACACTGAAACAGAAACAATAACGCCTGGTGAAGGAACCAAATACGACTAAACACTGGAACAATAACGCCTGGGGAAGGAACCAAATACGACTAAACACTGGAAAAATAACGCCTGGGGAAGGAACCAAATACGACTAAACACTGGAACAATAACGCCTGGGGAAGGAACCAAATACGACTAAACACTGGAAAAATAACGCCTGGGGAAGGAACCAAATACGACTAAACACTGGAACAATAACGCCTCGGGAAGGAACCAAATACGACTAAACACTGGAACAATAACGCCTGGGGAAGGAACCAAATACAACTAAACACTGGAAAAATAACGCCTGGGGAAGGAACCAAATACGACTAAACACTGGAACAATAACGCCTGGGGAAGGAACCAAATACGACTAAACACTGGAACAGAAACAATAACGCCTGGGGAAGGAACCAAACACGACTAAACACTGAAACAGAAACAATAACGCCTGGGGAAGGAACCAAATACGACTAAACACTGGAACAATAACGCCTGGGGAAGGAACCAAATACAACTAAACACTGGAACAATAACGCCTAGGGAAGGAACCAAATACGACTAAACACTGGAACAATAACGCCTGGGGAAGGAACCAAATACGACTAAACACTGGAACAATAACGCCTGGGGAAGGAACCAAATACGACTAAACACTGAAACAGAAACAATAACGCCTGGTGAAGGAACCAAATACGACTAAACACTGGAACAATAACGCCTGGGGAAGGAACCAAATTCAACTAAACACTGGAACAATAACGCCTGGGGAAGGAACCAAATACGACTAATCACTGGAACAATAACACCTGGGGAAGGAACCAAATACGACTAAACACTGGAACAATAACGCCTGGGGAAGGAACCAAATACGACTAAACACTGGAACAATAACGCCTGGGGAAGGAACCAAATACGACTAAACACTGGAAAAATAACGCCTGGGGAAGGAACCAAATACGACTAAACACTGGAACATTGACACCTGGGGAAGGAACCAAATACGACTAAACACTGGAACAATAACGCCTGGGGAAGGAACCAATTACGACTAAACACTGAAACAATAACGCCTGGGGAAGGAACCAAATACGACTAAACACTGGAACAATAACGCCAGGGGAAGGAACCAAATACGACTAAACACTGGAACAATAACGCCTGGGGAAGGAACCAAATACGACTAAACACTGGAACAATAACGCCTGGGGAAGGAACCAAATACGACTAAACACTGGAACAGAAACAATAACGCCTGGGGAAGGAACCAAATACGACTAAACACTGAAACAGAAAAAATAACGCCTGGGGAAGGAACCAAATACGACTAAACACTGGAACAATAACAACTGGGGAAGGAACCAAATACGTGTAAAGACTGAAACAGAAACAATAACGCCTGGTGAAGGAACCAAATAAGACTAAACACTGGAACAATAACGCCTGGGGAAGGAACCAAATACGACTAAACACTGGAACAATAACGCCTGGGGAAGGAACCAAATACGACTAAACACTGGAACAATAACGCCTGGGGAAGGAACCAAATACGACTAAACACTGGAACAATAACGCCTGGGGAAGGAACCAAATACGACTAAACACTGGAACAGAAACAATAACGCCTGGGGAAGGAACCAAATACGACTAAACACTGAAACAGAAACAATAACGCCTGGTGAAGGAACCAAATACGACTAAACACTAGAACAATAACGCCTGGGGAAGGAAACAAATACGACTAAACACTGGAACAATGACGCCTGGGGAAGGAACCAAATACGACTAAACACTGAAACAGAAACAATAACGCCTGGTGAAGGAACCAAATACGACTAAACACTGGAACAATAACACCTGGGGAAGGAACCTAATACAACTAAACACTGGAACAATAACGCCTGGGGAAGGAACCAAATACGACTAATCACTGGAACAATAACGCCTGGGGAAGGAAGCAAATACGACTAAACACTGGAACAATAACGCCTGGGGAAGGAACCAAATACGACTAAACACTGGAACAATAACGCCTGGGGAAGGAAAAAAATACGACTAAACACTGGAAAAATAACGCCTGGGGAAGGAACCAAATACGACTAAACACTGGAACAATAACGCCTGGGGAAGGAACCAAATACGACTAAACACTGGAACAATAACACCTGGAGAAGGAACCAAATACAACTAAACACTGAAACAATAACGCCTTAGGAAGGAACCAAATACAACTAAACACTGGAACAATAACACCTGGGGAAGGAACCAAATACGACTAAACACTGGAACAATAACGCCTGGGGAAGGAAACAAATACGACTAAACACTGGAACAATAACGCCTGGGGAAGGAACCAAATACGACTAATCACTGAAACAGAAACAATAACTCCTGGTGAAAGAACCAAATACGACTAAACACTGGAACAATAACGCCTGGGGAAGGAACCAAATACGACTAAACACTGGAACAATAACGCCTGGGGAAGGAAACAAATACGACTAAACACTGGAACAATAACGCCTGGGGAAGGAACCAAATACGAATAAACACTGGAACAGAAACAGTAACGCCTGGTGAAGGAACCAAATACAACTAAACACTGAAACAGAAACAATAACGCCTGGTGAAGGAACCAAATACGACTAAACACTGGAACAATAACGCCTGGGGAAGGAACCAAATACGACTAAACACTGGAAAAATAACGCCTGGGGAAGGAACCAAATACGACTAAACACTGGAACAATAACGCCTGGGGAAGGAACCAAATACGACTAAACACTGGAACAATAACGCCTGGGGAAGGAACCAAATACGACTAAACACTGGAACAATAACGCCTCGGGAAGGAACCAAATACGACTAAACACTGGAACAATAACGCCTGGGGAAGGAACCAAATACGACTAAACACTGGAACAGAAACAATAACGCCTGGGGAAGGAACCAAACACGACTAAACACTGAAACAGAAACAATAACGCCTGGGGAAGGAACCAAATACGACTAAACACTGGAACAATAACGCCTGGGGAAGGAACCAAATACAACTAAACACTGGAACAATAACGCCTGGGGAAGGAACCAAATACGACTAAACACTGGAACAATAACGCCTGGGGAATTAACCAAATACGACTAAACACTGGAACAATAACGCCTGGGGAAGGAACCAAATACGACTAAACACTGGAACAATAACGCCTGGGGAATTAACCAAATACGACTAAACACTGGAACAATAACGCCTGGGGAAGGAACCAAATACGACTAAACACTGGAACAGAAACAATAACGCCTGGGGAAGGAACCAAATACGACTAAACACTGAAACAGAAACAATAACGCCTGGTGAAGGAACCAAATACGACTAAACACTGGAACAATAACGCCTGGGGAAGGAAACAAATACGACTAAACACTGGAACAATAACGCCTGGGGAAGGAACCAAATACGACTAAACACTGAAACAGAAACAATAACGCCTGGTGAAGGAACCAAATACGACTAAACACTGGAACAATAACGCCTGGGGAAGGTACCAAATACAACTAAACACTGGAACAATAACGCCTGGGGAAGGAACCAAATACGACTAATCACTGGAACAATAACACTTGGGGAAGGAACCAAATACGACTAAACGCTGGAACAATAACGCCTGGGGAAGGAACCAAATACGACTAAACACTGGAACAATAACGCCTGGGGAAGGAAAGAAATACGACTAAACACTGGAAAAATAACGCCTGGGGAAGGAACCAAATACGACTAAACACTGGAACAATAACACCTGGGGAAGGAACCAAATACGACTAAACACTGGAACAATAACGCCTGGGGAAGGAACCAATTACGACTAAACACTGAAACAATAACGCCTGGGGAAGGAACCAAATACGACTAAACACTGGAACAATAACGCCAGGGGAAGGAACCAAATACGACTAAACACTGGAACAATAACGCCTGGGGAAGGAACCAAATACGACTAAACTCTGGAACAATAACGCCTGGGGAAGGAACCAAATACGACTAAACACTGGAACAGAAACAATAACGCCTGGGGAAGGAACCAAATACGACTAAACACTGAAACAGAAACAATAACGCCTGGGGAAGGAACCAAATACGACTTAACACTGGAACAATAACACCTGGGTAAGGAACCAAATACGTGTAAAGACTGAAACAGAAACAATAACGCCTGGTGAAGGAACCAAATAAGACTAAACACTGGAACAATAACGCCTGGGGAAGGAACCAAATACGACTAAACACTGGAACAATAACGCCTATGGAAGGAACCAAATACGACTAAACACTAGAACAATAACGCCTGGGGAAGGAAACAAATACGACTAAACACTGGAACAATAACGCCTGGGGAAGGAACCAAATACGACTAAACACTGAAACAGAAACAATAACGCCTGGTGAAGGAACCAAATACGACTAAACACTGGAACAATAACACCTGGGGAAGGAACCTAATACAACTAAACACTGGAACAATAACGCCTGGGGAAGGAACCAAATACGACTAATCACTGGAACAATAACGCCTGGGGAACGGAACCAAATACGACTAAACACTGGAACAGAAACAGTAACGCCTGGTGAAGGAACCAAATACAACTAAACACTGAAACAGAAACAATAACGCCTGGTGAAGGAACCAAATACGACTAAACACTGGAACAATAACGCCTGGGGAAGGAACCAAATACGACTAAACACTGGAAAAATAACGCCTGGGGAAGGAACCAAATACGACTAAACACTGGAACAATAACGCCTGGGGAAGGAACCAAATACGACTAAACACTGGAAAAATAACGCCTGGGGAAGGAACCAAATACGACTAAACACTGGAACAATAACGCCTCGGGAAGGAACCAAATACGACTAAACACTGGAACAATAACGCCTGGGGAAGGAACCAAATACAACTAAACACTGGAAAAATAACGCCTGGGGAAGGAACCAAATACGACTAAACACTGGAACAATAACGCCTGGGGAAGGAACCAAATACGACTAAACACTGGAACAGAAACAATAACGCCTGGGGAAGGAACCAAACACGACTAAACACTGAAACAGAAACAATAACGCCTGGGGAAGGAACCAAATACGACTAAACACTGGAACAATAACGCCTGGGGAAGGAACCAAATACAACTAAACACTGGAACAATAACGCCTAGGGAAGGAACCAAATACGACTAAACACTGGAACAATAACGCCTGGGGAAGGAACCAAATACGACTAAACACTGGAACAATAACGCCTGGGGAAGGAACCAAATACGACTAAACACTGAAACAGAAACAATAACGCCTGGTGAAGGAACCAAATACGACTAAACACTGGAACAATAACGCCTGGGGAAGGAACCAAATTCAACTAAACACTGGAACAATAACGCCTGGGGAAGGAACCAAATACGACTAATCACTGGAACAATAACACCTGGGGAAGGAACCAAATACGACTAAACACTGGAACAATAACGCCTGGGGAAGGAACCAAATACGACTAAACACTGGAACAATAACGCCTGGGGAAGGAACCAAATACGACTAAACACTGGAAAAATAACGCCTGGGGAAGGAACCAAATACGACTAAACACTGGAACATTGACACCTGGGGAAGGAACCAAATACGACTAAACACTGGAACAATAACGCCTGGGGAAGGAACCAATTACGACTAAACACTGAAACAATAACGCCTGGGGAAGGAACCAAATACGACTAAACACTGGAACAATAACGCCAGGGGAAGGAACCAAATACGACTAAACACTGGAACAATAACGCCTGGGGAAGGAACCAAATACGACTAAACACTGGAACAATAACGCCTGGGGAAGGAACCAAATACGACTAAACACTGGAACAGAAACAATAACGCCTGGGGAAGGAACCAAATACGACTAAACACTGAAACAGAAAAAATAACGCCTGGGGAAGGAACCAAATACGACTAAACACTGGAACAATAACAACTGGGGAAGGAACCAAATACGTGTAAAGACTGAAACAGAAACAATAACGCCTGGTGAAGGAACCAAATAAGACTAAACACTGGAACAATAACGCCTGGGGAAGGAACCAAATACGACTAAACACTGGAACAATAACGCCTGGGGAAGGAACCAAATACAACTAAACACTGGAACAATAACGCCTGGGGAAGGAACCAAATACGACTAAACACTGGAACAATAACGCCTGGGGAAGGAACCAAATACGACTAAACACTGGAACAATAACGCCTGGGGAAGGAACCAAATACGACTAAACACTGGAACAGAAACAATAACGCCTGGGGAAGGAACCAAATACGACTAAACACTGAAACAGAAACAATAACGCCTGGTGAAGGAACCAAATACGACTAAACACTAGAACAATAACGCCTGGGGAAGGAAACAAATACGACTAAACACTGGAACAATGACGCCTGGGGAAGGAACCAAATACGACTAAACACTGAAACAGAAACAATAACGCCTGGTGAAGGAACCAAATACGACTAAACACTGGAACAATAACACCTGGGGAAGGAACCTAATACAACTAAACACTGGAACAATAACGCCTGGGGAAGGAACCAAATACGACTAATCACTGGAACAATAACGCCTGGGGAAGGAAGCAAATACGACTAAACACTGGAACAATAACGCCTGGGGAAGGAACCAAATACGACTAAACACTGGAACAATAACGCCTGGGGAAGGAAAAAAATACGACTAAACACTGGAAAAATAACGCCTGGGGAAGGAACCAAATACGACTAAACACTGGAACAATAACGCCTGGGGAAGGAACCAAATACGACTAAACACTGGAACAATAACACCAGGGAAAGGAACCAAATACGACCAAACACTGGAACAATAACGCCTGGGGAAGGAACCAAATACGACTAAACACTGGAACAATAACGCCTGGGGAAGGAACCAAATACGACTAAACACTGGAACAATAACACCTGGGGAAGGAACCTAATACAACTAAACACTGGAACAATAACACCTGGGGAAGGACCCAAATACGACTAATCACTGGAACAATAACGCCTGGGGAAGGAACCAAATACGACTAAACACTGGAACAATAACGCCTGGGGAAGGAACCAAATACGACTAAACACTGGAACAATAACGCCTGGGGAAGGAATCAAATACGACTAAACACTGGAACAATAACGCCTGGGGAAGGAACCAAATACGACTAAACACTGGAACAATAACACCAGGGGAAGGAACCAAATACGACCAAACACTGGAACAATAACGCCTGGGGAGGGAACCAAATACGACTAAACACTGGAAAAATAACGCCTGGGGAAGGAACCAAATACGACTAAACACTGGAACAATAACGCCTGGGGAAGGAACCAAATACGACTAAACACTGGAACAATAACGCCTGGGGAAGGAACCAAATACGACTAAACACTGGAACAATAACGCCTGGGGAAGGAACCAAATACGACTAAACACTGGAACAATAACGCCTGGGGAAGGAACCAAATACGACTAAACACTGGAACAATAACGCCTGGGGAAGGAACCAAATACGACTAAACACTGGAACAATAACGCCTGGGGAAGGAACCAAATACGACTAAACACTGCGAAACAATAACGCCTGGGGAAGGAACCAAATACGACTAAACACTGGAACAATAACGCCTGGGGAAGGAACCAAATACGACTAAACACTGGAACAATAACGCCTGGGGAAGGAACCAAATACGACTAAACACTGAAACAGAAACAATAACGCCTGGGGAAGGAACCAAATACGACTAAACACTGGAACAATAACGCCTGGGGAATTAACCAAATACGACTAAACACTGGAACAATAACGCCTGGGGAAGGAACCAAATACGACTAAACACTGGAACAATAACGCCTGGGGAATTAACCAAATACGACTAAACACTGGAACAATAACGCCTGGGGAAGGAACCAAATACGACTAAACACTGGAACAGAAACAATAACGCCTGGGGAAGGAACCAAATACGACTAAACACTGAAACAGAAACAATAACGCCTGGTGAAGGAACCAAATACGACTAAACACTGGAACAATAACGCCTGGGGAAGGAACCAAATACGACTAAACACTGGAACAATAACGCCTGGGGAAGGAACCAAATACGACTAAACACTGGAACAATAACGCCTGGGGAAGGAACCAAATACGACTAAACACTGGAACAATAACGCCTGGGGAAGGAACCAAATACGACTAAACACTGGAACAATAACGCCTGGGCAAGGAACCAAATACGACTAAACACTGGAAACAATAACGCCTGGGGAAGGAACCAAATACGACTAAACACTGAAACAGAAACAATAACGCCTGGTGAAGGAACCAAATACGACTAAACACTGGAACAATAACGCCTGGGGAAGGAACCAAATACGACTAAACACTGGAACAATAACGCCTGGGGAAGGAACCAAATACGACTAAACACTGAACGAAACAATAACGCCTGGGGAAGGAACCAAATACGACTAAACACTGGAACAATAACACCTGGGGAAGGAACCAAATACGACTAAACACTGGAACAATAACGCCTGGGGAAGGAACCAAATACGACTAAACACTGGAACAATAACGCCTGGGGAAGGAACCAAATACGACTAAACACTGGAACAATAACGCCTGGGGAAGGAACCAAATACGACTAAACACTGGAACAATAACGCCTGGGGAAGGAACCAAATACGACTAAACACTGGAACAATAACGCCTGGGGAAGGAACCAAATACGACTAAACACTGGAACAATAACGCCTGGGGAAGGAACCAAATACGACTAAACACTGGAACAATAACGCCTGGGGAAGGAACCAAATACGACTAAACACTGGAAAAATAACGCCTGGGGAAGGAACCAAATACGACTAAACACTGGAACAATAACGCCTGGGGAAGGAACCAAATACGACTAAACACTGGAACAATAACGCCTGGGGAAGGAACCAAATACGACTAAACACTGGAACAATAACGCCTGGGGAAGGAACCAAATACGACTAAACACTGGAACAATAACGCCTGGGGAAGGAACCAAATACGACTAAACACTGGAACAATAACGCCTGGGGAAGGAACCAAATACGACTAAACACTGGAACAGAAACAATAACGCCTGGGGAAGGAACCAAATACGACTAAACACTGAAACAGAAACAATAACGCCTGGGGAAGGAACCAAATACGACTAAACACTGGAACAATAACGCCTGGGGAAGGAACCAAATACGACTAAACACTGGAACAATAACGCCTGGGGAAGGAACCAAATACGACTAAACACTGGAACAATAACGCCTGGGGAAGGAACCAAATACGACTAAACACTGGAACAATAACGCCTGGGGAAGGAACCAAATACGACTAAACACTGAACAGAAACAATAACGCCTGGGGAAGGAACCAAATACGACTAAACACTGGAAACAATAACGCCTGGGGAAGGAACCAAATACGACTAAACACTGGAACAATAACGCCTGGGGAAGGAACCAAATACGACTAAACACTGGAACAATAACGCCTGGGGAAGGAACCAAATACGACTAAACACTGGAAAAATAACGCCTGGGGAAGGAACCAAATACGACTAAACACTGGAACAATAACGCCTGGGGAAGGAACCAAATACGACTAAACACTGGAACAATAACGCCTGGGGAAGGAACCAAATACGACTAAACACTGGAACAATAACGCCTGGGGAAGGAACCAAATACGACTAAACACTGGAACAATAACGCCTGGGGAAGGAACCAAATACGACTAAACACTGGAAACAATAACGCCTGGGGAAGGAACCAAATACGACTAAACACTGGAACAATAACGCCTGGGGAAGGAACCAAATACGACTAAACACTGGAACAGAAACAATAACGCCTGGGGAAGGAACCAAATACGACTAAACACTGGAACAATAACGCCTGGGGAAGGAACCAAATACGACTAAACACTGGAACAATAACGCCTGGGGAAGGAACCAAATACGACTAAACACTGAAACAGAAACAATAACGCCTGGTGAAGGAACCAAATACGACTAAACACTGGAACAATAACGCCTGGGGAAGGAACCAAATACAACTAAACACTGGAACAATAACGCCTGGGGAAGGAACCAAATACGACTAAACACTGGAACAATAACGCCTGGGGAAGGAACCAAATACGACTAAACACTGGAACAATAACGCCTGGGGAAGGAACCAAATACGACTAAACACTGGAAACAATAACGCCTGGGGAAGGAACCAAATACGACTAAACACTGGAACAATAACGCCTGGGGAAGGAACCAAATACGACTAAACACTGGAACAATAACGCCTGGGGAAGGAACCAAATACGACTAAACACTGGAACAATAACGCCTGGGGAAGGAACCAAATACGACTAAACACTGAAACAATAACGCCTGGGGAAGGAACCAAATACGACTAAACACTGGAACAATAACGCCAGGGGAAGGAACCAAATACGACTAAACACTGGAACAATAACGCCTGGGGAAGGAACCAAATACGACTAAACACTGGAACAATAACGCCTGGGGAAGGAACCAAATACGACTAAACACTGGAACAGAAACAATAACGCCTGGGGAAGGAACCAAATACGACTAAACACTGAAACAGAAAAAATAACGCCTGGGGAAGGAACCAAATACGACTAAACACTGGAACAATAACAACTGGGGAAGGAACCAAATACGTGTAAAGACTGAAACAGAAACAATAACGCCTGGTGAAGGAACCAAATAAGACTAAACACTGGAACAATAACGCCTGGGGAAGGAACCAAATACGACTAAACACTGGAACAATAACGCCTGGGGAAGGAACCAAATACAACTAAACACTGGAACAATAACGCCTGGGGAAGGAACCAAATACGACTAAACACTGGAACAATAACGCCTGGGGAAGGAACCAAATACGACTAAACACTGGAACAATAACGCCTGGGGAAGGAACCAAATACGACTAAACACTGGAACAGAAACAATAACGCCTGGGGAAGGAACCAAATACGACTAAACACTGAAACAGAAACAATAACGCCTGGTGAAGGAACCAAATACGACTAAACACTAGAACAATAACGCCTGGGGAAGGAAACAAATACGACTAAACACTGGAACAATGACGCCTGGGGAAGGAACCAAATACGACTAAACACTGAAACAGAAACAATAACGCCTGGTGAAGGAACCAAATACGACTAAACACTGGAACAATAACACCTGGGGAAGGAACCTAATACAACTAAACACTGGAACAATAACGCCTGGGGAAGGAACCAAATACGACTAATCACTGGAACAATAACGCCTGGGGAAGGAAGCAAATACGACTAAACACTGGAACAATAACGCCTGGGGAAGGAACCAAATACGACTAAACACTGGAACAATAACGCCTGGGGAAGGAAAAAAATACGACTAAACACTGGAAAAATAACGCCTGGGGAAGGAACCAAATACGACTAAACACTGGAACAATAACGCCTGGGGAAGGAACCAAATACGACTAAACACTGGAACAATAACGCCTGGGGAAGGAACCAAATACGACTAAACACTGGAACAATAACACCTGGGGAAGGAACCTAATACAACTAAACACTGGAACAATAACACCTGGGGAAGGACCCAAATACGACTAATCACTGGAACAATAACGCCTGGGGAAGGAACCAAATACGACTAAACACTGGAACAATAACGCCTGGGGAAGGAACCAAATACGACTAAACACTGGAACAATAACGCCTGGGGAAGGAATCAAATACGACTAAACACTGGAACAATAACGCCTGGGGAAGGAACCAAATACGACTAAACACTGGAACAATAACACCAGGGGAAGGAACCAAATACGACCAAACACTGGAACAATAACGCCTGGGGAGGGAACCAAATACGACTAAACACTGGAAAAATAACGCCTGGGGAAGGAACCAAATACGACTAAACACTGGAACAATAACGCCTGGGGAAGGAACCAAATACGACTAAACACTGGAACAATAACGCCTGGGGAAGGAACCAAATACGACTAAACACTGGAACAATAACGCCTGGGGAAGGAACCAAATACGACTAAACACTGGAACAATAACGCCTGGGGAAGGAACCAAATACGACTAAACACTGGAACAATAACGCCTGGGGAAGGAACCAAATACGACTAAACACTGGAACAGAAACAATAACGCCTGGGGAAGGAACCAAACACGACTAAACACTGAAACAGAAACAATAACGCCTGGGGAAGGAACCAAATACGACTAAACACTGGAACAATAACGCCTGGGGAATGAACCAAATACGACTAAACACTGGAACAATAACGCCTGGGGAAGGAACCAAATACGACTAAACACTGGAACAATAACGCCTGGGGAAGGAACCAAATACGACTAAACACTGGAACAATAACGCCTGGGGAAGGAACCAAATACAACTAAACACTGGAAAGAAACAATAACGCCTGGGGAAGGAACCAAATACGACTAAACACTGAAACAGAAACAATAACGCCTGGTGAAGGAACCAAATACGACTAAACACTGGAACAATAACGCCTGGGGAAGGAACCAAATACGACTAAACACTGGAACAATAACGCCTGGGGAAGGAACCAAATACGACTAAACACTGAACAGAAACAATAACGCCTGGGGAAGGAACCAAATACGACTAAACACTGGAACAATAACGCCTGGGGAAGGAACCAAATACGACTAAACACTGGAACAATAACGCCTGGGGAAGGAACCAAATACGACTAAACACTGGAACAATAACGCCTGGGGAAGGAACCAAATACGACTAAACACTGGAACAATAACGCCTGGGGAAGGAACCAAATACGACTAAACACTGGAACAATAACGCCTGGGGAAGGAACCAAATACGACTAAACACTGGAACAATAACGCCTGGGGAAGGAACCAAATACGTGTAAAGACTGAAACAGAAACAATAACGCCTGGTGAAGGAACCAAATAAGACTAAACACTGGAACAATAACGCCTGGGGAAGGAACCAAATACGACTAAACACTGGAACAATAACGCCTGGGGAAGGAACCAAATACGACTAAACACTAGAACAATAACGCCTGGGGAAGGAAACAAATACGACTAAACACTGGAACAATAACGCCTGGGGAAGGAACCAAATACGACTAAACACTGAAACAGAAACAATAACGCCTGGTGAAGGAACCAAATACGACTAAACACTGGAACAATAACACCTGGGGAAGGAACCTAATACAACTAAACACTGGAACAATAACGCCTGGGGAAGGAACCAAATACGACTAATCACTGGAACAATAACGCCTGGGGAACGGAACCAAATACGACTAAACACTGGAACAGAAACAGTAACGCCTGGTGAAGGAACCAAATACAACTAAACACTGAAACAGAAACAATAACGCCTGGTGAAGGAACCAAATACGACTAAACACTGGAACAATAACGCCTGGGGAAGGAACCAAATACGACTAAACACTGGAAAAATAACGCCTGGGGAAGGAACCAAATACGACTAAACACTGGAACAATAACGCCTGGGGAAGGAACCAAATACGACTAAACACTGGAAAAATAACGCCTGGGGAAGGAACCAAATACGACTAAACACTGGAACAATAACGCCTGGGGAAGGAACCAAATACGACTAAACACTGGAACAATAACGCCTGGGGAAGGAACCAAATACGACTAAACACTGGAAACAATAACGCCTGGGGAAGGAACCAAATACGACTAAACACTGGAACAATAACGCCTGGGGAAGGAACCAAATACGACTAAACACTGGAACAATAACGCCTGGGGAAGGAACCAAATACGACTAAACACTGGAACAATAACGCCTGGGGAAGGAACCAAATACGACTAAACACTGGAACAATAACGCCTGGGGAAGGAACCAAATACGACTAAACACTGGAACAAAACATAACGCCTGGGGAAGGAACCAAATACGACTAAACACTGAAACAGAAACAATAACGCCTGGTGAAGGAACCAAATACGACTAAACACTGGAACAATAACGCCTGGGGAAGGAACCAAATACGACTAAACACTGGAACAATAACGCCTGGGGAAGGAACCAAATACGACTAAACACTGAACAGAAACAATAACGCCTGGGGAAGGAACCAAATACGACTAAACACTGGAACAATAACGCCTGGGGAAGGAACCAAATACGACTAAACACTGGAACAATAACGCCTGGGGAAGGAACCAAATACGACTAAACACTGGAACAATAACGCCTGGGGAAGGAACCAAATACGACTAAACACTGGAACAATAACGCCTGGGGAAGGAACCAAATACGACTAAACACTGGAACAATAACGCCTGGGGAAGGAACCAAATACGACTAAACACTGGAACAATAACGCCTGGGGAAGGAACCAAATACGACTAAACACTGGAACAATAACGCCTGGGGAAGGAACCAAATACGACTAAACACTGGAACAGAAACAATAACGCCTGGGGAAGGAACCAAATACGACTAAACACTGAAACAGAAACAATAACGCCTGGGGAAGGAACCAAATACGACTAAACACTGGAACAATAACACCTGGGGAAGGAACCAAATACGTGTAAAGACTGAAACAGAAACAATAACGCCTGGTGAAGGAACCAAATAAGACTAAACACTGGAACAATAACGCCTGGGGAAGGAACCAAATACGACTAAACACTGGAACAATAACGCCTGGGGAAGGAACCAAATACAACTAAACACTGGAACAATAACGCCTGGGGAAGGAACCAAATACGACTAAACACTGGAACAATAACGCCTGGGGAAGGAACCAAATACGACTAAACACTGGAACAATAACGCCTGGGGAAGGAACCAAATACGACTAAACACTGGAACAGAAACAATAACGCCTGGGGAAGGAACCAAATACGACTAAACACTGAAACAGAAACAATAACGCCTGGTGAAGGAACCAAATACGACTAAACACTAGAACAATAACGCCTGGGGAAGGAAACAAATACGACTAAACACTGGAACAATAACGCCTGGGGAAGGAACCAAATACGACTAAACACTGAAACAGAAACAATAACGCCTGGTGAAGGAACCAAATACGACTAAACACTGGAACAATAACACCTGGGGAAGGAACCTAATACAACTAAACACTGGAACAATAACGCCTGGGGAAGGAACCAAATACGACTAAACACTGGAACAATAACGCCTGGGGAAGGAACCAAATACGACTAAACACTGGAACAATAACGCCTGGGGAAGGAACCAAATACGACTAAACACTGGAACAATAACGCCTGGGGAAGGAACCAAATACGACTAAACACTGGAACAATAACGCCTGGGGAAGGAACCAAATACGACTAAACACTGGAACAGAAACAATAACGCCTGGGGAAGGAACCAAATACGACTAAACACTGGAACAATAACACCTGGGGAAGGAACCAAATACGTGTAAAGACTGAAACAGAAACAATAACGCCTGGTGAAGGAACCAAATAAGACTAAACACTGGAACAATAACGCCTGGGGAAGGAACCAAATACGACTAAACACTGGAACAATAACGCCTGGGGAAGGAACCAAATACGACTAAACACTGGAACAATAACGCCTGGGGAAGGAACCAAATACGACTAAACACTGGAACAGAAACAATAACGCCTGGGGAAGGAACCAAATACGACTAAACACTGAAACAGAAACAATAACGCCTGGGGAAGGAACCAAATACGACTAAACACTGGAACAATAACGCCTGGGGAAGGAACCAAATACGACTAAACACTGGAACAATAACGCCTGGGGAAGGAACCAAATACGACTAAACACTGGAAAAATAACGCCTGGGGAAGGAACCAAATACGACTAAACACTGGAACAATAACGCCTGGGGAAGGAACCAAATACGACTAAACACTGGAACAATAACGCCTGGGGAAGGAACCAAATACGACTAAACACTGGAACAATAACGCCTGGGGAAGGAACCAAATACGACTAAACACTGGAACAATAACGCCTGGGGAAGGAACCAAATACGACTAAACACTGGAACAATAACGCCTGGGGAAGGAACCAAATACGACTAAACACTGGAACAATAACGCCTGGGGAAGGAACCAAATACGACTAAACACTGGAACAATAACGCCTGGGGAAGGAACCAAATACGACTAAACACTGGAACAATAACGCCTGGGGAAGGAACCAAATACGACTAAACACTGAAACAGAAACAATAACGCCTGGTGAAGGAACCAAATACGACTAAACACTGGAACAATAACGCCTGGGGAAGGAACCAAATACGACTAAACACTGGAACAATAACGCCTGGGGAAGGAACCAAATACGACTAAACACTGGAACAATAACGCCTGGGGAAGGAACCAAATACGACTAAACACTGGAACAGAAACAATAACGCCTGGGGAAGGAACCAAATACGACTAAACACTGAAACAGAAACAATAACGCCTGGTGAAGGAACCAAATACGACTAAACACTGGAACAATAACGCCTGGGGAAGGAACCAAATACAACTAAACACTGGAACAATAACGCCTGGGGAAGGAACCAAATACGACTAATCACTGGAACAATAACGCCTGGGGAAGGAACCAAATACGACTAAACACTGGAACAATAACGCCTGGGGAAGGAACCAAATACGACTAAACACTGGAACAATAACGCCTGGGGAAGGAAACAAATACGACTAAACACTGGAAAAATAACGCCTGGGGAAGGAACCAAATACGACTAAACACTGGAACAATAACACCTGGGGAAGGAACCAAATACGACTAAACACTGGAACAATAACGCCTGGGGAAGGAACCAAATACGACTAAACACTGGAACAATAACGCCTGGGGAAGGAACCAAATACGACTAAACACTGGAACAATAACGCCTGGGGAAGGAACCAAATACGACTAAACACTGGAACAATAACGCCTGGGGAAGGAACCAAATACGACTAAACACTGGAACAATAACGCCTGGGGAAGGAACCAAATACGACTAAACACTGGAACAGAAACAATAACGCCTGGGGAAGGAACCAAATACGACTAAACACTGAAACAGAAAAATAACGCCTGGGGAAGGAACCAAATACGACTAAACACTGGAACAATAACACCTGGGGAAGGAACCAAATACGTGTAAAGACTGAAACAGAAACAATAACGCCTGGTGAAGGAACCAAATAAGACTAAACACTGGAACAATAACGCCTGGGGAAGGAACCAAATACGACTAAACACTGGAACAATAACGCCTGGGGAAGGAACCAAATACGACTAAACACTGGAACAATAACGCCTGGGGAAGGAACCAAATACGACTAAACACTGGAACGAAACAATAACGCCTGGGGAAGGAACCAAATACGACTAAACACTGAAACAGAAACAATAACGCCTGGTGAAGGAACCAAATACGACTAAACACTGGAACAATAACGCCTGGGGAAGGAACCAAATACGACTAAACACTGGAACAATAACGCCTGGGGAAGGAACCAAATACGACTAAACACTGGAACAATAACGCCTGGGGAAGGAACCAAATACGACTAAACACTGGAACAATAACGCCTGGGGAAGGAACCAAATACGACTAAACACTGGAACAATAACGCCTGGGGAAGGAACCAAATACGACTAAACACTGGAACAATAACGCCTGGGGAAGGAACCAAATACGACTAAACACTGGAACAATAACGCCTGGGGAAGGAACCAAATACGACTAAACACTGGAACAATAACGCCTGGGGAAGGAACCAAATACGACTAAACACTGGAACAATAACGCCTGGGGAAGGAACCAAATACGACTAAACACTGGAACAATAACGCCTGGGGAAGGAACCAAATACGACTAAACACTGGAACAGAAACAATAACGCCTGGGGAAGGAACCAAATACGACTAAACACTGGAACAATAACACCTGGGGAAGGAACCAAATACGGTAAAGACTGAAACAGAAACAATAACGCCTGGTGAAGGAACCAAATAAGACTAAACACTGGAACAATAACGCCTGGGGAAGGAACCAAATACGACTAAACACTGGAACAATAACGCCTGGGGAAGGAACCAAATACGACTAAACACTGGAACAATAACGCCTGGGGAAGGAACCAAATACGACTAAACACTGGAACAATAACGCCTGGGGAAGGAACCAAATACGACTAAACACTGGAACAATAACGCCTGGGGAAGGAACCAAATACGACTAAACACTGGAACAGAAACAATAACGCCTGGGGAAGGAACCAAATACGACTAAACACTGAAACAGAAACAATAACGCCTGGTGAAGGAACCAAATACGACTAAACACTAGAACAATAACGCCTGGGGAAGGAAACAAATACGACTAAACACTGGAACAATGACGCCTGGGGAAGGAACCAAATACGACTAAACACTGAAACAATAACGCCTGGTGAAGGAACCAAATACGACTAAACACTGGAACAATAACACCTGGGGAAGGAACCTAATACAACTAAACACTGGAACAATAACGCCTGGGGAAGGAACCAAATACGACTAATCACTGGAACAATAACGCCTGGGGAAGGAACCAAATACGACTAAACACTGGAACAATAACGCCTGGGGAAGGAACCAAATACGACTAAACACTGGAACAATAACGCCTGGGGAAGGAACAAATACGACTAAACACTGGAAAAATAACGCCTGGGGAAGGAACCAAATACGACTAAACACTGGAACAATAACACCTGGGGAAGGAACCAAATACGACTAAACACTGGAACAATAACACCAGGGGAAGGAACCAAATACGACTAAACACTGGAACAATAACGCCTGGGGAAGGAACCAAATACGACTAAACACTGGAAAAATAACGCCTGGGGAAGGAACCAAATACGACTAAACACTGGAACAATAACGCCTGGGGAAGGAACCAAATACGACTAAACACTGGAACAATAACGCCTGGGGAAGGAACCAAATACGACTAAACACTGGAACAGAAACATAACGCCTGGGGAAGGAACCAAATACGACTAAACACTGAAACAGAAACAATAACGCCTGGGGAAGGAACCAAATACGACTAAACACTGGAACAATAACACCTGGGGAAGGAACCAAATACGTTTAAAGACTGAAACAGAAACAATAACGCCTGGTGAAGGAACCAAATACGACTAAACACTGGAACAATAACGCCTGGGGAAGGAACCAAATACGACTAAACACTGGAACAATAACGCCTGGGGAAGGAACCAAATACGACTAAACACTGAAACAGAAACAATAACGCCTGGTGAAGGAACCAAATACGACTAAACACTGGAACAATAACGCCTGGGGAAGGAACCAAATACAACTAAACACTGGAACAATAACGCCTGGGGAAGGAACCAAATACGACTAAACACTGGAACAATAACGCCTGGGGAAGGAACCAAATACGACTAAACACTGGAACAATAACACCTGGGGAAGGAACCTAATACAACTAAACACTGGAACAATAACGCCTGGGGAAGGAACCAAATACGACTAATCACTGGAACAATAACGCCTGGGGAAGGAACCAAATACGACTAAACACTGGAACAATAACGCCTGGGGAAGGAACCAAATACGACTAAACACTGGAACAATAACGCCTGGGGAAGGAAAAAAATACGACTAAACACTGGAAAAATAACGCCTGGGGAAGGAACCAAATACGACTAAACACTGGAACAATAACGCCTGGGGAAGGAACCAAATACGACTAAACACTGGAACAATAACGCCTGGGGAAGGAACCAAATACGACTAAACACTGGAACAATAACGCCTGGGGAAGGAACCAAATACGACTAAACACTGAAACGAAACAATAACGCCTGGTGAAGGAACCAAATACGACTAAACACTGGAACAATAACACCTGGGGAAGGAACCAAATACGACTAAACACTGGAACAATAACGCCTGGGGAAGGAACCAAATACGACTAAACACTGGAACAATAACGCCTGGGGAAGGAACCAAATACGACTAAACACTGGAACAATAACGCCTGGGGAAGGAACCAAATACGACTAAACACTGGAACAATAACGCCTGGGGAAGGAACCAAATACGACTAAACACTGGAAAAATAACGCCTGGGGAAGGAACCAAATACGACTAAACACTGGAACAATAACACCTGGGGAAGGAACCAAATACGACTAAAAACTGGAACAATAACACCAGGGGAAGGAACCAAATACGACCAAACACTGGAACAATAACGCCTGGGGAAGGAACCAAATACGACTAAACACTGGAAAAATAACGCCTGGGGAAGGAACCAAATACGACTAAACACTGGAACAATAACACCTGGGGAAGGAACCAAATACGACTAAACACTGGAACAATAACGCCTGGGGAAGGAACCAAATACGACTAAACACTGGAACAATAACGCCTGGGGAAGGAACCAAATACGACTAAACACTGGAACAATAACGCCTGGGGAAGGAACCAAATACGACTAAACACTGGAACAATAACGCCTGGGGAAGGAACCAAATACGACTAAACACTGGAACAATAACGCCTGGGGAAGGAACCAAATACGACTAAACACTGGAACAATAACGCCTGGGGAAGGAACCAAATACGACTAAACACTGGAACAGAAACAATAACGCCTGGGGAAGGAACCAAATACGACTAAACACTGAAACAGAAACAATAACGCCTGGTGAAGGAACCAAATACGACTAAACACTGGAACAATAACACCTGGGGAAGGAACCAAATACGACTAAACACTGGAACAATAACGCCTGGGGAAGGAACCAAATACGACTAAACACTGAAACGGAAACAATAACGCCTGGTGAAGGAACCAAATACGACTAAACACTGGAACAATAACACCTGGGGAAGGAACCAAATACAACTAAACACTGGAACAATAACGCCTGGGGAAGGAACCAAATACGACTAAACACTGGAACAATAACGCCTGGGGAAGGAACCAAATACGACTAAACACTGGAACAATAACGCCTGGGGAAGGAACCAAATACGACTAAACACTGGAACAATAACGCCTGGGGAAGGAAAAAAATACGACTAAACACTGGAAAAATAACGCCTGGGGAAGGAACCAAATACGACTAAACACTGGAACAATAACACCTGGGGAAGGAACCAAATACGACTAAAAACTGGAACAATAACACCAGGGGAAGGAACCAAATACGACCAAACACTGGAACAATAACGCCTGGGGAAGGAACCAAATACGACTAAACACTGGAACAATAACGCCTGGGGAAGGAACCAAATACGACTAAACACTGGAACAATAACGCCTGGGGAAGGAACCAAATACGACTAAACACTGGAACAATAACGCCTGGGGAAGGAACCAAATACGACTAAACACTGGAACAGAAACAAGACGCCTGGGGAAGGAACCAAATACGACTAAACACTGAAACAGAAACAATAACGCCTGGGGAAGGAACCAAATACGACTAAACACTGGAACAATAACACCTGGGGAAGGAACCAAATACGTGTAAAGACTGAAACAGAAACAATAACGCCTGGTGAAGGAACCAAATAAGACTAAACACTGGAACAATAACGCCTGGGGAAGGAACCAAATACGACTAAACACTGGAACAATAACGCCTGGGGAAGGAACCAAATACGACTAAACACTGGAACAATAACGCCTGGGGAAGGAACCAAATACGACTAAACACTGGAACAGAAACAATAACGCCTGGGGAAGGAACCAAATACGACTAAACACTGAAACAGAAACAATAACGCCTGGTGAAGGAACCAAATACGACTAAACACTAGAACAATAACGCCTGGGGAAGGAAACAAATACGACTAAACACTGGAACAATGACGCCTGGGGAAGGAACCAAATACGACTAAACACTGAAACAGAAACAATAACGCCTGGTGAAGGAACCAAATACGACTAAACACTGGAACAATAACACCTGGGGAAGGAACCTAATACAACTAAACACTGGAACAATAACGCCTGGGGAAGGAACCAAATACGACTAATCACTGGAACAATAACGCCTGGGGAAGGAACCAAATACGACTAAACACTGGAACAATAACGCCTGGGGAAGGAACCAAATACGACTAAACACTGGAACAATAACGCCTGGGGAAGGAAAAAAATACGACTAAACACTGGAAAAATAACGCCTGGGGAAGGAACCAAATACGACTAAACACTGGAACAATAACGCCTGGGGAAGGAACCAAATACGACTAAACACTGGAACAATAACACCTGGGGAAGGAACCAAATACGACTAAACACTGGAACAATAACGCCTGGGGAAGGAACCAAATACGACTAAACACTGGAACAATAACGCCTGGGGAAGGAACCAAATACGACTAAACACTGGAACAATAACGCCTGGGGAAGGAACCAAATACGACTAAACACTGGAACAATAACGCCTGGGGAAGGAACCAAATACGACTAAACACTGGAACAATAACGCCTGGGGAAGGAACCAAATACGACTAAACACTGGAAACAATAACGCCTGGGGAAGGAACCAAATACGACTAAACACTGGAACAATAACGCCTGGGGAAGGAACCAAATACGACTAAACACTGGAAAAATAACGCCTGGGGAAGGAACCAAATACGACTAAACACTGGAACAATAACACCTGGGGAAGGAACCAAATACGACTAAACACTGGAACAATAACGCCTGGGGAAGGAACCAAATACGACTAAACACTGGAACAATAACGCCTGGGGAAGGAACCAAATACGACTAAACACTGGAACAATAACGCCTGGGGAAGGAACCAAATACGACTAAACACTGGAACAATAACGCCTGGGGAAGGAACCAAATACGACTAAACACTGGAACAATAACGCCTGGGGAAGGAACCAAATACGACTAAACACTGGAAAAATAACGCCTGGGGAAGGAACCAAATACGACCAAACACTGGAACAATAACGCCTTGGGAAGGAACCAAATACGACTAAACACTGGAAAAATAACGCCTGGGGAAGGAAACAAATACGACTAAACACTGGAACAATAACACCAGGGGAAGGAACCAATTACGACTAAACACTGGAACAATAACGCCTGGGGAAGGAACAAAATACGACTAAACACTGGAACAATAACGCCTGGGGAAGGAACCAAATACGACTAAACACTGGAACAATAACGCCTGGGGAAGGAACCAAATACGACTAAACACTGGAACAATAACGCCTGGGGAAGGAACCAAATAAGACTAAACACTGGAACAATAACGCCTGGGGAAGGAACCAAATACGACTAAACACTGGAACAATAACGCCTGGGGAAGGAACCAAATACGACTAAACACTGGAACAGAAACAATAACGCCTGGGGAAGGAACCAAATACGACTAAACACTGAAACAGAAACAATAACGCCTGGTGAAGGAACCAAATACGACTAAACACTAGAACAATAACGCCTGGGGAAGGAAACAAATACGACTAAACACTAGAACAATGACGCCTGGGGAAGGAACCAAATACGACTAAACACTGAAACGGAAACAATAACGCCTGGTGAAGGAACCAAATACGACTAAACACTGGAACAATAACACCTGGGGAAGGAACCTAATACAACTAAACACTGGAACAATAACGCCTGGGGAAGGAACCAAATACGACTAATCACTGGAACAATAACGCCTGGGGAAGGAACCAAATACGACTAAACACTGGAACAATAACGCCTGGGGAAGGAACCAAATACGACTAAACACTGGAACAATAACGCCTGGGGAAGGAAAAAAATACGACTAAACACTGGAAAAATAACGCCTGGGGAAGGAACCAAATACGACTAAACACTGGAACAATAACACCTGGGGAAGGAACCAAATACGACTAAAAACTGGAACAATAACACCAGGGGAAGGAACCAAATACGACCAAACACTGGAACAATAACGCCTTGGGAAGGAACCAAATACGACTAAACACTGGAAAAATAACGCCTGGGGAAGGAACCAAATACGACTAAACACTGGAACAATAACGCCTGGGGAAGGAACCAAATACGACTAAACACTGGAACAATAACGCCTGGGGAAGGAACCAAATACGACTAAACACTGGAACAGAAACAACGACGCCTGGGGAAGGAACCAAATACGACTAAACACTGAAACAGAAACAATAACGCCTGGGGAAGGAACCAAATACGACTAAACACTGGAACAATAACACCTGGGGAAGGAACCAAATACGTGTAAAGACTGAAACAGAAACAATAACGCCTGGTGAAGGAACCAAATAAGACTAAACACTGGAACAATAACGCCTGGGGAAGGAACCAAATACGACTAAACACTGGAACAATAACGCCTGGGGAAGGAACCAAATACGACTAAACACTGGAACAATAACGCCTGGGGAAGGAACCAAATACGACTAAACACTGGAACAGAAACAATAACGCCTGGGGAAGGAACCAAATACGACTAAACACTGAAACAGAAACAATAACGCCTGGTGAAGGAACCAAATACGACTAAACACTAGAACAATAACGCCTGGGGAAGGAAACAAATACGACTAAACACTGGAACAATGACGCCTGGGGAAGGAACCAAATACGACTAAACACTGAAACAGAAACAATAACGCCTGGTGAAGGAACCAAATACGACTAAACACTGGAACAATAACACCTGGGGAAGGAACCTAATACAACTAAACACTGGAACAATAACGCCTGGGGAAGGAACCAAATACGACTAATCACTGGAACAATAACGCCTGGGGAAGGAACCAAATACGACTAAACACTGGAACAATAACGCCTGGGGAAGGAACCAAATACGACTAAACACTGGAACAATAACGCCTGGGGAAGGAAAAAAATACGACTAAACACTGGAAAAATAACGCCTGGGGAAGGAACCAAATACGACTAAACACTGGAACAATAACACCTGGGGAAGGAACCAAATACGACTAAACACTGGAACAATAACACCTGGGGAAGGAACCAAATACGACCAAACACTGGAACAATAACGCCTGGGGAAGGAACCAAATACGACTAAACACTGGAAAAATAACGCCTGGGGAAGGAACCAAATACGACTAAACACTGGAACAGAAACAATAACGCCTGGGGAAGGAACCAAATACGACTAAACACTGAAACAGAAACAATAACGCCTGGTGAAGGAACCAAATACGACTAAACACTAGAACAATAACGCCTGGGGAAGGAAACAAATACGACTAAACACTGGAACAATGACGCCTGGGGAAGGAACCAAATACGACTAAACACTGAAACAGAAACAATAACGCCTGGTGAAGGAACCAAATACGACTAAACACTGGAACAATAACACCTGGGGAAGGAACCTAATACAACTAAACACTGGAACAATAACGCCTGGGGAAGGAACCAAATACGACTAATCACTGGAACAATAACGCCTGGGGAAGGAACCAAATACGACTAAACACTGGAACAATAACGCCTGGGGAAGGAACCAAATACGACTAAACACTGGAACAATAACGCCTGGGGAAGGAAAAAAATACGACTAAACACTGGAAAAATAACGCCTGGGGAAGGAACCAAATACGACTAAACACTGGAACAATAACACCTGGGGAAGGAACCAAATACGACTAAACACTGGAACAATAACACCTGGGGAAGGAACCAAATACGACCAAACACTGGAACAATAACGCCTGGGGAAGGAACCAAATACGACTAAACACTGGAAAAATAACGCCTGGGGAAGGAACCAAATACGACTAAACACTGGAACAATAACGCCTGGGGAAGGAACCAAATACGACTAAACACTGGAACAATAACGCCTGGGGAAGGAACCAAATACGACTAAACACTGGAACAATAACACCAGGGGAAGGAACCAATTACGACTAAACACTGGAACAATAACGCCTGGGGAAGGAACAAAATACGACTAAACACTGGAACAATAACGCCAGGGGAAGGAACCAAATACGACTAAACACTGGAACAATAACGCCTGGGGAAGGAACCAAATACGACTAAACACTGGAACAATAACGCCTGGGGAAGGAACCAAATAAGACTAAACACTGGAACAATAACGCCTGGGGAAGGAACCAAATACGACTAAACACTGGAACAATAACGCCTGGGGAAGGAACCAAATACGACTAAACACTGGAACAGAAACAATAACGCCTGGGGAAGGAACCAAATACGACTAAACACTGAAACAGAAACAATAACGCCTGGTGAAGGAACCAAATACGACTAAACACTAGAACAATAACGCCTGGGGAAGGAAACAAATACGACTAAACACTAGAACAATGACGCCTGGGGAAGGAACCAAATACGACTAAACACTGAAACGGAAACAATAACGCCTGGTGAAGGAACCAAATACGACTAAACACTGGAACAATAACACCTGGGGAAGGAACCTAATACAACTAAACACTGGAACAATAACGCCTGGGGAAGGAACCAAATACGACTAATCACTGGAACAATAACGCCTGGGGAAGGAACCAAATACGACTAAACACTGGAACAATAACGCCTGGGGAAGGAACCAAATACGACTAAACACTGGAACAATAACGCCTGGGGAAGGAAAAAAATACGACTAAACACTGGAAAAATAACGCCTGGGGAAGGAACCAAATACGACTAAACACTGGAACAATAACACCTGGGGAAGGAACCAAATACGACTAAAAACTGGAACAATAACACCAGGGGAAGGAACCAAATACGACCAAACACTGGAACAATAACGCCTTGGGAAGGAACCAAATACGACTAAACACTGGAAAAATAACGCCTGGGGAAGGAACCAAATACGACTAAACACTGGAACAATAACGCCTGGGGAAGGAACCAAATACGACTAAACACTGGAACAATAACGCCTGGGGAAGGAACCAAATACGACTAAACACTGGAACAGAAACAACGACGCCTGGGGAAGGAACCAAATACGACTAAACACTGAAACAGAAACAATAACGCCTGGGGAAGGAACCAAATACGACTAAACACTGGAACAATAACACCTGGGGAAGGAACCAAATACGTGTAAAGACTGAAACAGAAACAATAACGCCTGGTGAAGGAACCAAATAAGACTAAACACTGGAACAATAACGCCTGGGGAAGGAACCAAATACGACTAAACACTGGAACAATAACGCCTGGGGAAGGAACCAAATACGACTAAACACTGGAACAATAACGCCTGGGGAAGGAACCAAATACGACTAAACACTGGAACAGAAACAATAACGCCTGGGGAAGGAACCAAATACGACTAAACACTGAAACAGAAACAATAACGCCTGGTGAAGGAACCAAATACGACTAAACACTAGAACAATAACGCCTGGGGAAGGAAACAAATACGACTAAACACTGGAACAATGACGCCTGGGGAAGGAACCAAATACGACTAAACACTGAAACAGAAACAATAACGCCTGGTGAAGGGACCAAATACGACTAAACACTGGAACAATAACACCTGGGGAAGGAACCTAATACAACTAAACACTGGAACAATAACGCCTGGGGAAGGAACCAAATACGACTAAACACTGGAACAATAATTCCTGGGGAAGGAACTAAATACGACTAAACACTAGAACAATAACGCCTGGGGAAGGAAAAAAATACGACTAAACACTGGAAAAATAACGCCTGGGGAAGGAACCAAATACGACTAAACACTGGAACAATAACGCCTGGGGAAGGAACCAAATACGACTAAACACTGGAACAATAACACCTGGGGAAGGAACCAAATACGACCAAACACTGGAACAATAACGCCTGGGGAAGGAACCAAATACGACTAAACACTGGAAAAATAACGCCTGGGGAAGGAACCAAATACGACTAAACACTGGAACAATAACGCCTGGGGAAGGAACCAAATACGACTAAACACTGGAACAATAACGCCTGGGGAAGGAACCAAATACGACTAAACACTGGAACAGAAACAACGACGCCTGGGGAAGGAACCAAATACGACTAAACACTGGAACAATAACACCTGGGGAAGGAACCAAATACGACTAAACACTGGAACAATAACACCTGGGGAAGGAACCAAATACGTGTAAAGACTGAAACAGAAACAATAACGCCTGGTGAAGGAACCAAATAAGACTAAACACTGGAACAATAACGCCTGGGGAAGGAACCAAATACGACTAAACACTGGAACAATAACGCCTGGGGAAGGAACCAAATACAACTAAACACTGGAACAATAACTTCTGGGGAAGGAACCAAATACGACTAAACACTGAAACAGAAACAATAACGCCTGGTGAAGGAACCAAATACGACTAAACACTAGAACAATAACGCCTGGGGAAGGAACCAAATACGACTAAACACTGAAACAGAAACAATAACGCCTGATGAAGGAACCAAATACGACTAAACACTGAAACAGAAACAATAACGCCTGGTGAAGGAACCAAATACGACTAAACACTGGAACAATAACGCCTGGGGAATGAACCAAATACAACTAAACACTGGAACAATAACGCCTGGGGAAGGAACAAAATACGACTAATCACTGGAACAATAACGCCTGGGGAAGGAACCAAATACGACTAAACACTGGAACAATAACGCCTGGGGAAGGAACCAAATACGACTAAACACTGGAACAATAACGCCCGGGGAAGGAAAGAAATACGACTAAACACTGGAAAAATAACGCCTGGGGAAGGAACCAAATACGACTAAACACTGGAACAATAACACCTGGGGAAGGAACCAAATACGACCAAACACTGGAACAATAACACCAGGGGAAGGAACCAAATAGGACTAAACACTGGAACAATAACGCCTGGGGAAGGAACCAAATACGACTAAACACTGGAACAATAACGCCTGGGGAAGGAACCAAATACGACTAAACACTGGAAAGCAATAACGCCTGGGGAAGGAACCAAATACGACTAAACACTGGAACAATAACGCCTGGGGAAGGAACCAAATACGACTAAACACTTTAACAATAACTCCTGGGGAAGGAACCAAATACGACTAAACACTGGAACAATAACGCCTGGGGAAGGAACCAAATACGACTAAACACTGGAACAATAACACCTGGGGAAGGAACCAAATACGACTAAACACTGGAACAGAAACAATAACGCCTGGGGAAGGAACCAAATACGACTAAACACTGGAACAATAACGCCTGGGGAAGGATCCAAATACGACTAGACACTGAAACAGAAACAATAACACCTGGGGAAGGAACCAAATACGACTAAACACTGGACAATAACTCCTGGGGAAGGAAAGAAATACGACTAAAGACTGGAACAATAACGCCTGGGGAATGAACCAAATACGACTAAAGACTGGAACAATAACGCCTGGGGAATGAACCAAATACGACTAAACACTGGAACAATAACGCCTGGGGAAGGAACCAAATACGACTAAACACTGGAACAATAACGCCTGGGGAAGGAACCAAATACGACTAAACACTGGAACAATAACGCCTGGGGAAGGAACCAAATACGACTAAACACTGGAACAATAACGCCTGGGGAAGGAACCAAATACAACTAAACACTGAAACAATAACGCCTTAGGAAGGAACCAAATACGACTAAACACTGTAACAATAACGCCTGGGGAAGGAACCAAATACGACTAAACACTGAAACAGAAACAATAACGCCTGGGGAAGGAACCAAATACGACTAAACACTGGAACAATAACACCTGGGGAAGGAACCAAATACGACTAAACACTGGAACAATAACGCCTGGGGAAGGAACCAAATACGACTAAACACTGGAACAATAACGCCTGGGGAAGGAACCAAATACGACTAAACACTGGAACAATAACGCCTGGGGAAGGAACCAAATACGACTAAACACTGGAACAATAACGCCTGGGGAAGGAACCAAATACGACTAAACACTGAAACAGAAACAATAACGCCTGGGGAAGGAACCAAATACGACTAAACACTGGAACAATAACGCCAGGGGAAGGAACCAAATACGACTAAACACTGAAACAGAAACAATAACGCCTGGGGAAGGAATCAAATACGACTAAACACTGGAACAATAACACCTGGGGAAGGAACCAAATACGACTAAACACTGAAACAATAACGCCTTAGGAAGGAACCAAATACGACTAAACACTGGAACAATAACGCCTGGGGAAGGAACCAAATACGACTAAACACTGGAACAATAACGCCTGGGGAAGGAACCAAATACGACTAAACACTGGAACAATAACGCCTGGGGAAGGAACCAAATACGACTAAACACTGGAACAATAACGCCTGGGGAAGGAACCAAATACGACTAAACACTGAAACAATAACGCCTGGGGAAGGAACCAAATACGACTAAACACTGGAACAATAACGCCTGGGGAAGGAACCAAATACGACTAAACACTGAAACAGAAAAAAAAACGCCTGGGGAAGGAACCAAATACGACTAAACACTGGAACAATAACGCCTGGGGAATGAACCAAATACGACTAAACACTGGAACAATAACGCCTTGGGAAGGAACCAAATACGACTAAACACTGTAACAATAACGCCTGGGGAAGGAACCAAATACGACTAAACACTGGAACAATAACGCCTGGGGAAGGAACCAAATACGACTAAACACTGGAACAATAACGCCTGGGGAAGGAACCAAATACGACTAAACACTGGAACAATAAGGCCTGGGGAAGGAACCAAATACGACTAAACACTGGAACAATAACGCCTGGGGAAGGAACCAAATTCGACTAAACACTGGATCAATAACGCCTTGGGAAGGAAAGAAATACGACTAAAGACTGGAACAATAACGCCTGGGGAAGGAACCAAATACGACTAAACACTGGAACAATAACGCCTGGGGAAGGAACCAAATATGACTAAACACTGGAACAATAACACCTGGGGAAGGAACCAAATACGACTAAACACTGGAACAATAACGCCTGGGGAAGGAACCAAATACAGCTAAACACTGAAACAGAAACAATAACGCCTGGTGAAGGAACCATATACGACTAAACACTGGAACAATAACGCCTGGGGAAGGAACCAAATACGACTAAACACTGAAACAGAAACAATAACGCCTGGGGAAGGAACCAAATACGACTAAACTCTGGAACAGAAACAATAACGCCTGGTGAAGGAACCAAATACGACTAAACACTGGAACAATAACGCATGGGGAAGGAACCAAATACAACTAAACACTGGAACAATAACACCTGGGGAAGGAACCAAATACGACTAAACACTGGAACAATAACTCCTGGGGAAGGAACCAAATACGACTAAACACTGGAACAATAACACCTGGGGAAGGAACCAAATACGACTAAACACTGGAACAATAACACCTGGGGAAGGAACCAATTACGACTAAACACTGAAACAATAACGCCTTAGGAAGGAACCAAATACGACTAAACACTGGAACAATAACGCCTGGGGAAGGAACCAAATACGACTAAACACTGAAACAGAAACAATAACGCCTGGGGAAGGAATCAAATACGACTAAACACTGGAACAATAACACCTGGGGAAGGAACCAAATACGACTAAACACTGGAACAATAACGCCTGGGGAAGGAACCAAATACGACTAAACACTGGAACAATAACGCCTGGGGAAGGAACCAAATACGACTAAACACTGAAACAATAACGCCTTAGGAAGGAACCAAATACGACTAAACACTGGAACAATAACGCCTGGGGAAGGAACCAAATACGACTAAACACTGAAACAGAAACAATAACGCCTGGGGAAGGAAACAAATACGACTAAACACTGGAACAAAAACGCCTGGGGAAGGAACCAAATACGACTAAACACTGGAACAATAACGCCTGGGGAAGGAAAGAAATACGACTAAAGACTGGAACAATAACGCCTGGGGAATGAACCAAATACGACTAAACACTGGAACAATAACGCCTTGGGAAGGAACCAAATACGACTAAACACTGTAACAATAACGCCTGGGGAAGGAACCAAATACGACTAAACACTGGAACAATAACGCCTGGGGAAGGAACCAAATACGACTAAACACTGGAACAATAACGCCTGGGGAAGGAACCAAATACGACTAAACACTGGAACAATAAGGCCTGGGGAAGGAACCAAATACGACTAAACACTGGAACAATAACGCCTGGGGAAGGAACCAAATTCGACTAAACACTGGATCAATAACGCCTTGGGAAGGAAAGAAATACGACTAAAGACTGGAACAATAACGCCTGGGGAAGGAACCAAATACGACTAAACACTGGAACAATAACGCCTGGGGAAGGAACCAAATATGACTAAACACTGGAACAATAACACCTGGGGAAGGAACCAAATACGACTAAACACTGGAACAATAACGCCTGGGGAAGGAACCAAATACAACTAAACACTGAAACAGAAACAATAACGCCTGGTGAAGGAACCATATACGACTAAACACTGGAACAATAACGCCTGGGGAAGGAACCAAATACGACTAAACACTGAAACAGAAACAATAACGCCTGGGGAAGGAACCAAATACGACTAAACTCTGGAACAGAAACAATAACGCCTGGTGAAGGAACCAAATACGACTAAACACTGGAACAATAACGCCTGGGGAAGGAACCAAATACAACTAAACACTGGAACAATAACACCTGGGGAAGGAACCAAATACGACTAAACACTGGAACAATAACGCCTGGGGAAGGAACCAAATACGACTAAACACTGGAACAATAACACCTGGGGAAGGAACCAAATACGACTAAACACTGGAACAATAACACCTGGGGAAGGAACCAATTACGACTAAACACTGAAACAATAACGCCTTAGGAAGGAACCAAATACGACTAAACACTGGAACAATAACGCCTGTGGAAGGAACCAAATACGACTAAACACTGAAACAGAAACAATAACGCCTGGGGAAGGAACCAAATACGACTAAACACTGGAACAATAACGCCTGGGGAAGGAAAGAAATACGACTAAAGACTGGAACAATAACGCCTGGGGAAGGAAAGAAATACGACTAAACACTGGAAAAATAACGCCTGGGGAAGGAACCAAATACGACTAAACACTGGAACAATAACGCCTGGGAAAGGAACCAAATATGACTAAACACTGGAACAATAACGCCTGGGGAAGGAACCAAATACAACTAAACACTGAAACAGAAACAATAACGCCTGGTGAAGGAACCATATACGACTAAACACTGGAACAATAACGCCTGGGGAAGGAACCAAATACGACTAAACACTGAAACAATAACGCCTGGGGAAGGAACCAAATACAACTAAACACTGGAACAATAACGCCTGGGGAAGGAACCAAATACGACTAATCACTGAAACAATAACGCCTGGGGAAGGAACCAAATACGACTAAACACTGGAACAATAACACCAGGGGAAGGAACCAAATACGCCTAAACACTGGAACAATAACGCCTGGGGAAGGAACCAAATACGACTAAACACTGGAACAATAACGCCTGGGGAAGGAACAAAATACGACTAAACACTGGAACAGAAACAATAACGCCTGGGGAAGGAACCAAATACGACTAAACACTGGAACAATAACGCCTGGGGAAGGAACCAAATACGACTAAACACTGGAACAATAACGCCTGGGGAAGGAACCAAATACGACTAAACACTGAAACAGAAACAATAACGCCTGGGGAAGGAACCAAATACGACTAAACACTGGAACAAAAACGCCTGGGGAAGGAACCAAATACGACTAAACACTGGAACAATAACGCCTGGGGAAGGAAAGAAATACGACTAAAGACTGGAACAATAACGCCTGGGGAATGAACCAAATACGACTAAACACTGGAACAATAACGCCTTGGGAAGGAACCAAATACGACTAAACACTGGAACAGTAACGCCTGGGGAAGGAACCAAATACGACTAAACACTGGAACAGAAACAATAACGCCTGGGGAAGGAACCAAATACGACTAAACACTGGAACAATAACGCCTGGGGAAGGAACCAAATACGACTAAACACTGGAACAATAACGCCTGGGGAAGGAACCAAATACGACTAAACACTGAAACAGAAACAATAACGCCTGGGGAAGGAACCAAATACGACTAAACACTGGAACAAAAACGCCTGGGGAAGGAACCAAATACGACTAAACACTGGAACAATAACGCCTGGGGAAGGAAAGAAATACGACTAAAGACTGGAACAATAACGCCTGGGGAATGAACCAAATACGACTAAACACTGGAACAATAACGCCTTGGGAAGGAACCAAATACGACTAAACACTGGAACAATAACGCCTTGGGAAGGAACCAAATACGACTAAACACTGGAACAATAACGCCTGGGGAAGGAACCAAATACGACTAAACACTGGAACAATAACGCCTGGGAAAGGAACCAAATATGACTAAACACTGGAACAATAACGCCTGGGGAAGGAACCAAATACAACTAAACACTGAAACAGAAACAATAACGCCTGGTGAAGGAACCATATACGACTAAACACTGAAACAATAACGCCTGGGGAAGGAACCAAATACGACTAAACACTGGAACAATAACACCAGGGGAAGGAACCAAATACGACTAAACACTGGAACAATAACGCCTGGGGAAGGAACCAAATACGACTAAACACTGGAACAGAAACAATAACGCCTGGGGAAGGAACCAAATACGACTAAACACTGGAACAATAACGCCTGGGGAAGGAACCAAATACGACTAAACACTGGAACAATAATGCCTGGGGAAGGAACCAAATACGACTAAACACTGGAACAGAAACAATAACGCCTTTTGAAGGAACCAAATACGACTAAACACTGGAACAATAACGCCTGGGGAAGGAACCAAATACGACTAAACACTGAAACAGAAACAATAACGCCTGGGGAAGGAACCAAATACGACTAAACACTGGAACAATAATGCCTGGGGAAGGAACCAAATACGACTAAACACTGGAACAGAAACAATAACCTCTGGGGAAGGAACCAAATACGACTAATCACTGAAACAATAACGCCTGGGGAAGGAACCAAATACGACTAAACACTGGAACAATAACACCAGGGGAAGGAACCAAATACGACTAAACACTGGAACAATAACGCCTGGGGAAGGAACCAAATACGACTAAACACTGGAACAATAACGCCTGGGGAAGGAACAAAATACGACTAAACACTGGAACAGAAACAATAACGCCTGGGGAAGGAACCAAATACGACTAAACACTGGAACAATAACGCCTGGGGAAGGAACCAAATACGACTAAACACTGGAACAATAACGCCTGGGGAAGGAACCAAATACGACTAAACACTGGAACAAAAACGCCTGGGGAAGGAACCAAATACGACTAAACTCTGGAACAATAACGCCTGGGGAAGGAAAGAAATACGACTAAAGACTGGAACAATAACGCCTGGGGAATGAACCAAATACGACTAAACACTGGAACAATAACGCCTTGGGAAGGAACCAAATACGACTAAACACTGGAACAATAACGCCTGGGGAAGGAACCAAATACGACTAAACACTGGAACAATAACGCCTGGGGAAGGAAAGAAATACGACTAAACACTGGAAAAATAACGCCTGGGGAAGGAACCAAATACGACTAAACACTGGAACAATAACGCCTGGGAAAGGAACCAAATATGACTAAACACTGGAACAATAACGCCTGGGGAAGGAACCAAATACAACTAAACACTGAAACAGAAACAATAACGCCTGGTGAAGGAACCATATACGACTAAACACTGAAACAATAACGCCTGGGGAAGGAACCAAATACGACTAAACACTGGAACAATAACACCAGGGGAAGGAACCAAATACGACTAAACACTGGAACAATAACGCCAGGGGAAGGAACCAAATACGACTAAACACTGGAACAATAACGCCTGGGGAAGGAACCAAATACGACTAAACACTGGAACAGAAACAATAACGCCTGGGGAAGGAACCAAATACGACTAAACACTGGAACAATAACGCCTGGGGAAGGAACCAAATACGACTAAACACTGGAACAATAATGCCTGGGGAAGGAACCAAATACGACTAAACACTGGAACAGAAACAATAACGCCTGGGGAAGGAACCAAATACGACTAAACACTGGAACAATAACGCCTGGGGAAGGAACCAATTACGACTAAACACTGGAACAATAACTCCTGGGGAAGGAAAGAAATACGACTAAAGACTGGAACAATAACGCCTGGGGAAGGAACCAAATACGACTAAACACTGGAACAATAACGCCTGGGGAAGGAACCAAATATGACCTAACACTGGAACAATAATGCCTGGGGAAGGAACCAAATACAGCTAAACACTGAAACAGAAACAATAACGCCTGGTGAAGGAACCATATACGACTAAACACTGGAACAATAACGCCTGGGGAAGGAACCAAATACAACTAAACACTGGAACAATAACGCCTGGGGAAGGAACCAAATACGACTAATCACTGGAACAATAACGCCTGGGGAAGGAACTAAATACGACTAAACACTGGAACAATAACGCCTGGGGAAGGAACCAAATACGACTAAACACTGGAACAATAACGCCTGGGGAAGGAACCAAATACGACTAAACACTGGAACAATAACGCCTGGGGAAGGAACCAAATACAACTAAACACTGAAACAGAAACAATAACGCCTGGGGAAGGAACCAAATACGACTAAACACTGAAACAGAAACAATAACACCTGGGGAAGGAACCAAATACGACTAAACACTGGAACAATAACGCCTGGGGAAGGAACCAAATACGACTAAACACTGGGACAATAACTCCTGGGGAAGGAACCAAATACGACTAAACACTGGAACAGAAACAATAACGCCTGGGGAAGGAACCAAATACGACTAAACACTGGAACAATAACGCCTGGGGAAGGAACCAAATACGACTAAACACTGGAACAATAACGCCTGGGGAAGGAACCAAATACGACTAAACACTGGAACAATAACGCCTGGGGAAGGAACCAAATACAACTAAACACTGAAACAGAAACAATAACGCCTGGTGAAGGAACCATATACGACTAAACACTGGAACAATAACGCCTGGGGAAGGAACCAAATACGACTAAACACTGAAACAGAAACAATAACGCCTGGGGAAGGAACCAAATACGACTAAACTCTGGAACAGAAACAATAACGCCTGGTGAAGGAACCAAATACGACTAAACACTGGAACAATAACGCCTGGGGAAGGAACCAAATACAACTAAACACTGGAACAATAACACCTGGGGAAGGAACCAAATACGACTAAACACTGGAACAATAACACCTGGGGAAGGAACCAAATACGACTAAACACTGGAACAATAACACCTGGGGAAGGAACCAATTACGACTAAACACTGAAACAATAACGCCTTAGGAAGGAACCAAATACGACTAAACACTGGAACAATAACGCCTGGGGAAGGAACCAAATACGACTAAACACTGAAACAGAAACAATAACGCCTGGTGAAGGAACCATATACGACTAAACACTGGAACAATAACGCCTGGGGAAGGAACCAAATACGACTAAACACTGGAACAATAACGCCTGGGGAAGGAACCAAATACGACTAAACACTGGAACAATAACGCCTGGGGAAGGAACCAAATACTACTAAACACTGGAACAAAAACGCCTGGGGAAGGAACCAAATACTACTAAACACTGGAACAAAAACGCCTGGGGAAGGAACCAAATACGACTAAACACTGGAACAATAACGCCTGGGGAAGGAAAGAAATACGACTAAAGACTGGAACAATAACGCCTGGGGAATGAACCAAATACGACTAAACACTGGAACAATAACGCCTTGGGAAGGAACCAAATACGACTAAACACTGTAACAATAACGCCTGGGGAAGGAACCAAATACGACTAAACACTGGAACAATAACGCCTGGGGAAGGAACCAAATACGACTAAACACTGGAACAATAACGCCTGGGGAAGGAACCAAATACGACTAAACACTGGAACAATAAGGCCTGGGGAAGGAACCAAATACGACTAAACACTGGAACAATAACGCCTGGGGAAGGAACCAAATACGACTAAACACTGGATCAATAACGCCTTGGGAAGGAAAGAAATACGACTAAAGACTGGAACAATAACGCCTGGGGAAGGAACCAAGTACGACTAAACACTGGAACAATAACGCCTGGGGAAGGAACCAAATATGACTAAACACTGGAATAATAACACCTGGGGAAGGAACCAAATACGACTAAACACTGGAACAATAACGCCTGGGGAAGGAACCAAATACAACTAAACACTGAAACAGAAACAATAACGCCTGGTGAAGGAACCATATACGACTAAACACTGGAACAATAACGCCTGGGGAAGGAACCAAATACGACTAAACACTGAAACAGAAACAATAACGCCTGGGGAAGGAACCAAATACGACTAAACTCTGGAACAGAAACAATAACGCCTGGTGAAGGAACCAAATACGACTAAACACTGGAACAATAACGCCTGGGGAAGGAACCAAATACAACTAAACACTGGAACAATAACACCTGGGGAAGGAACCAAATACGACTAAACACTGGAACAATAACGCCTGGGGAAGGAACCAAATACGACTAAACACTGGAACAATAACACCTGGGGAAGGAACCAAATACGACTAAACACTGGAACAATAACACCTGGGGAAGGAACCAATTACGACTAAACACTGAAACAATAACGCCTTAGGAAGGAACCAAATACGACTAAACACTGGAACAATAACGCCTGGGGAAGGAACCAAATACGACTAAACAATGAAACAGAAACAATAACGCCTGGGGAAGGAACCAAATACGACTAAACACTGGAACAAAAACGCCTGGGGAAGGAACCAAATACGACTAAACACTGGAACAATAACGCCTTGGGAAGGAACCAAATACGACTAAACACTGGAACAATAACGCCTGGGGAAGGAACCAAATACGACTAAACACTGGAACAATAACGCCTGGGGAAGGAACCAAATACGACTAAACACTGGAACAATAACGCCTGGGGAAGGAAAGAAATACGACTAAACACTGGAAAAATAACGCCTGGGGAAGGAACCAAATACGACTAAACACTGGAACAATAACGCCTGGGAAAGGAACCAAATATGACTAAACACTGGAACAATAACGCCTGGGGAAGGAACCAAATACAACTAAACACTGAAACAGAAACAATAACGCCTGGTGAAGGAACCATATACGACTAAACACTGGAACAATAACGCCTGGGGAAGGAACCAAATACGACTAAACACTGAAACAATAACGCCTGGGGAAGGAACCAAATACAACTAAACACTGGAACAATAACGCCTGGGGAAGGAACCAAATACGACTAATCACTGAAACAATAACGCCTGGGGAAGGAACCAAATACGACTAAACACTGGAACAATAACACCAGGGGAAGGAACCAAATACGACTAAACACTGGAACAATAACGCCTGGGGAAGGAACCAAATACGACTAAACACTGGAACAATAACGCCTGGGGAAGGAACAAAATACGACTAAACACTGGAACAGAAACAATAACGCCTGGGGAAGGAACCAAATACGACTAAACACTGGAACAATAACGCCTGGGGAAGGAACCAAATACGACTAAACACTGGAACAATAACGCCTGGGGAAGGAACCAAATACGACTAAACACTGAAGCAGAAACAATAACGCCTGGGGAAGGAACCAAATACGACTAAACACTGGAACAAAAACGCCTGGTTAAGGAACCAAATACGACTAAACACTGGAACAATAACGCCTGGGGAAGGATAGAAATACGACTAAAGACTGGAACAATAACGCCTGGGGAATGAACCAAATACGACTAAACACTGGAACAATAACGCCTTGGGAAGGAACCAAATACGACTAAACACTGGAACAATAACGCCTGGGGAAGGAACCAAATACGACTAAACACGGGAACAATAACGCCTGGGGAAGGAAAGAAATACGACTAAACACTGGAAAAATAACGCCTGGGGAAGGAACCAAATACGACTAAACACTGGAACAATAACGCCTGGGAAAGGAACCAAATATGACTAAACACTGGAACAATAACGCCTGGGGAAGGAACCAAATACAACTAAACACTGAAACAGAAACAATAACGCCTGGTGAAGGAACCATATACGACTAAACACTGAAACAATAACGCCTGGGGAAGGAACCAAATACGACTAAACACTGGAACAATAACACCAGGGGAAGGAACCAAATACGACTAAACACTGGAAAAATAACGCCTGGGGAAGGAACCAAATACGACTAAACACTGGAACAATAACGCCTGGGGAAGGAACCAAATACGACTAAACACTGGAACAGAAACAATAACGCCTGGGGAAGGAACCAAATACGACTAAACACTGGAACAATAACGCCTGGGGAAGGAACCAAATACGACTAAACACTGGAACAATAATGCCTGGGGAAGGAACCAAATACGACTAAACACTGGAACAGAAACAATAACGCCTGGGGAAGGAACCAAATACGACTTAACACTGGAACAATAACGCCTGGGGAAGGAACCAAATACGACTAAACACTGGAACAATAACTCCTGGGGAAGGAAAGAAATACGACTAAAGACTGGAACAATAACGCCTGGGGAAGGAACCAAATACGACTAAACACTGGAACAATAACGCCTGGGGAAGGAACCAAATATGACTAAACACTGGAACAATAATGCCTGGGGAAGGAACCAAATACAGCTAAACACTGAAACAGAAACAATAACGCCTGGTGAAGGAACCATATACGACTAAACACTGGAACAATAACGCCTGGGGAAGGAACCAAATACAACTAAACACTGGAACAATAACGCCTGGGGAAGGAACCAAATACGACTAATCACTGGAACAATAACGCCTGGGGAAGGAACTAAATACGACTAAACACTGGAACAATAACGCCTGGGGAAGGAACCAAATACGACTAAACACTGGAACAATAACGCCTGGGGAAGGAACCAAATACGACTAAACACTGGAACAATAACGCCTGGGGAAGGAACCAAATACAACTAAACACTGAAACAGAAACAATAACGCCTGGGGAAGGAACCAAATACGACTAAACACTGAAACAGAAACAATAACACCTGGGGAAGGAACCAAATACGACTAAACACTGGAACAATAACGCCTGGGGAAGGAACCAAATACGACTAAACACTGGAACAATAACGCCTGGGGAAGGAACCAAATACGACTAAACACTGTGACAATAACTCCTGGGGAAGGAACCAAATACGACTAAACACTGGAACAGAAACAATAACGCCTGGGGAAGGAACCAAATACGACTAAACACTGGAACAATAACGCCTGGGGAAGGAACCAAATACGACTAAACACTGGAACAGAAACAATAACGCCTGGGGAAGGAACCAAATACGACTAAACACTGGAACAATAACGCCTGGGGAAGGAACCAAATACGACTAAACACTGGAACAGAAACAGTAACGCCTGGTGAAGGAACCAAATGTATAGGGAAGGTATTCAAGGAGATGATGGAGTCCAGGTGAGTCTGAGGATGTGCAGGTGCACGTAATGATGGTGACAGGTTAACCAGGCTGCTCGTTATGGCCAAACCTAGAGGCCGGAGAGTTGAGTAGTTGGAATAACCTTCATTTCTCAGAACAAGAATAAATTGACGAGTTTCAGAAGAAAGTCTTTGTTTCTAGCCATTTGAGCCTGTAACTGAACCCACAAATGCTGATGCTCCAGATACTCAACTACTCTAAAGAAGGCCAGTTTTATTGCTTCATTAATCAGCACAACCGTTTTCAGCTGTGCTAACATAATTGCAAAAGGGTTTTCTAATGATCAATTAGTCTTTTAAAATGATATACTTTGATTAGCTAACACAATGTGCCATTGGAACACAGGAGGGATGGTTGCTGATAATGGGCCTCTGTACGCCTATGCAGATATCCATTAAATATCAGCCGTTTCCAGCTACAATAGTCATTTACAACATGAACAATGTCTACACTGTATTTCTGATGAATTTGATGTTATTTTAATGGACAAAAAAAACATGTTTTTCATTCAAAAACAAGGACATTTCTATGTGACCCCAAACATGGACACAGCAGTATATTCTAAACCGTTCCGTTTTGAAATATAGTCGTTTCTGACCGATTTGTTTTCAAGTGCACTTTCTTGTGTACCGTTGTTGTACAGTAAATAACACAGGCCAACAGTGATGCTGTTAGTAGAGGAGTGTTATAGCAAAGTGTCAAAACAGAGAGATGTGAAGGGTTAAAGAGATTCAGCCACTCTCTGAATTGAAGACTGGTCTTTTCCCCCAGACTGCTCCTAACCCCAAGGACAGACCCTAACAAGCATGATGCTCTGACGATTGACTTGTGATACAAGCCAAATGTACAGCCTGATTATTACCTTTCACACATTGAAGCTATTTGGTAGGTCGAAGAAGAAGAAAAAATCTGGATATTAGGTTTTTTCAAAGACATTTGCTCGTCCTTATTTTAACCAACAATTTCTTTTTTTTGTGGACTGTCCAGAGAGACCTACATGTGTGTGTTTAATGAGTAACCAGCTGAACTTTGATCCTAATGGCACAAATCCTTATGATCCTTTATGCACAGCCTTGCAGCGGGATCAAAGAAAAACAGTTTTGCCAAGGGAAATAAAACATGTATTAAAAATGAGTTTGCCTTGAACGATATATTAACAGGGTGAAAATCACCCAATTTATTCAATTGATAAGTTGGGCAATGCCCGTAGTTCACAGACCATTATTGTCATTCAAAAGCATAACTGCTCCAATAACTACTCAACTAATAGTTCTTTGTGCCAGAGAGAAAATATAACTTTTCTAGCCAACCCTAATGAGCTATTTTCAAAGTAAAAGTCACCCAGGGCACGAGTGGGCTCAAATCTTCATCATTTGTAGGCTGCTCTGTTCCAACCCTTGGGGGATGTCTTGTCTTGTCTTTGACCACGATGAGATGATGACTGTATGGTTTAATATAAGTTTCCACAATCTGGCAATAAATCACCTGATTACTTTTATCTTCCTTATACAACCGACATACAGTCTGTAACCTACAGTATATCTCATAGACAAGCAACACCTATAAAGATAAACATCTAGGCTTGAGAAGGAACAAGCTAACCAATGAATGACCCTAAAAAACACAGGTGTTGCTACTGTATGAAAGCAGGAGATCATGATGTCATCAGGATGCTAGCTACCTGACAGATGAAAGCAGGGGACCATGACGTTATCAGGATGCTAGCTACCTGACAGATGAAAGCAGGGGATCAGGATGTCATCAGGATGCTAGCTACCTGACAGATGAAAGCAGGGGACCATGACGTTATCAGGATGCTAGCTACCTGACAGATGAAAGCAGGGGATCAGGGTGTTATCAGGATGCTAGCTACCTGACAGATGAAAGCAGGGGATCAGGATGTTATCAGGATGCTAGCTACCTGACAGATGAAAGCAGGGGATCAGGGTGTTATCAGGATGCTAGCTACCTGACAGATGAAAGCAGGGGATCAGGGTGTTATCAGGATGCTAGCTACCTGACAGATGAAAGCAGGGGACCATGACGTTATCAGGATGCTAGCTACCTGACAGATGAAAGCAGGGGATCAGGATGTTATCAGGATTCTAGCTACCTGACAGATGAAAGCAGGGGATCAGGATGTTATCAGGATGCTAGCTACCTGACAGATGAAAGCAGGGGATCAGGATGTTATCAGGATGCTAGCTACCTGACAGATGAAAGCAGGGGATCAGGGTGTTATCAGGATGCTAGCTACCTGACAGATGAAAGCAGGGGATCAGGATGTTATTAGGATGCTAGCTACCTGACAGATGAAAGCAGGGGATCAGGGTGTTATCAGGATGCTAGCTACCTGACAAATGAAAGCAGGGGATCAGAATGTTATCAGGATGCTAGCTACCTGACAGATGAAAGCAGGGGATCAGAGTGTTATCAGGATGCTAGCTACCTGACAAATGAAAGCAGGGGATCAGGATGTTGTCAGGATGCTAGCTACCTGACAGATGAAAGCAGGGGATCATGATGTTATCAGGATGCTAGCTACCTGACAGATGAAAGCAGGGGATCATGATGTTATCAGGATGCTAGCTACCTGACAGATGAAAGCAGGGGATCATGATGTTATCAGGATGCTAGCTACCTGACAGACGAAAGCAGGGGATCATGATGTTATCAGGATGCTAGCTACCTGACAGATGAAAGCAGGGGATCAGGACGTTATCAGGATGCTAGCTACCTGACAGATGAAAACAAGAGATCACGATGTTATCAGGGTGCTAGCTAGCTATTGTGTTTCATGGTGCACGATTAAGACTTCAATTTATGATGAGTTAAATCTGATGTTTGCAATTAATCTAATTTGGTTTGGTGGCAAGAAGCTGTATAGGCAGACAGCTGGGAAACTCTGAATGCTAGTCTATAAAGTTCTTATGGGGACAGACCTAGGACCTGGGAGGGAAGAACTTGAGACTATCATTCTCATATGGAAGATTACCTCCCAGGTCCTAGGTCTGTCCCCCGTAAGAACTAAAATGACTCTAAGTTGTGAAACTGGGCAACTGATAACTAGCAACATGAAGTCACCAAAAGTTAACATAAATATCATTAAGTTTCTCCTCAAGAGGTTACAGAAAAAAATATATTAGGATAGTGCCTTCGGAAAGTATTCAGACCCCTTGACTTTTTCCACATTTTGTTACGTTACAGCCTCATTCTAAAATTGATTCAATTTGATTTTTTCTTTAGCAATCTACACAAAATGCCCCATATAAAAAAAAACTGAAATACCTTATTTACAGAAATATTCAGACCCTTTGCTATGAGACTCGAAATTGAGGTCAGGTGGATCCTGTTTCCATTGATCATCATTGAGATGTTTCTACAACTTGACTGGAGTCCACCTGTGGTAAATTCAATAGTTTGGACATGATTTGGAAAAGCACACACATGTCTATATAAGGTCCGACAGTTGACAGTTCATGTCAGAGCAAAATCCAAGCCATGAGGTCAAAGGAATTGTTCGTAGAGCTCCGAGGCAGAATTGTCTTGAGGCACAGATCTGGGGAAGGGTTCCAAAAAATGCCTGCAGCATTGATGGTCCCCAAGAACACAATGGCCTCCATCATTCTTAAATGGAAGAAGTTATGAACCACCAAAACTCTTCATAGAGCTGGTTGCCCAGCCAAACTGAGCAATTGGGGGAGATGACCAAGATTCTGTCGACCAAGATCCTGATGGTCACTCTGAGAGAGCTCTAGAGTTCCTCTGTGGAGATGGGATAACCTTCCAGAAGGACAACCATCTCTGCAGCCCTCCACCAATCAGGTCTTCATGGTATTGGCCGGACCGAAGCGACTTCTTAGTAAAAGGAACATGACTGCATTCTTGGAGATTGCCAAAAGCACCTAAAGACTCCTGACCATGAGAAACAATATACTCTATTCTGATGTAACCAAGATTGAACTATTTGGCCTGAATGCCAAGTGTCACGTCTGGAGGAAACCTGGCAACATCCCTACAGGGAAGCACAGTGGTGGCAACAGCATGCTGTGGGGATGTTTTTTAGCGGCAGGGACTGGGAGACTAGTCCAAATCGATGCAAAGATGAAAGGAGAAAAGTACAGAATGATCCTTGAGGAAAACCTGCCCCAGAGCGTTCAGCACCGAAGGTTCACCTTCCAACAGGACAAAAAGCCTAAGCACACAGCCAAGACAACGCAGGAGTGGTTTCGGGACAAGTCTCTGAATGTCCTAAAGTGCTCAGCCAGAGCCCGGACTTGAACTCGATCGAACATCTCTGCAGAAACCTGAAAATTGCTGTGCAGCAATTCTCCAAATCCAACCTGACAGAGCTTGACAGGATCTGCAGAGAAGAATGGGAGAAACTCCCCAAATGCAGCTGTGACAAGCTTGTAGCGTTATACCCAACTCAATTCTGTAAAAATGTAGTAGTTTAAAAATTTAAAACAAAACTCTAAAATCTAAGTACAAAATAAAACAAACGTGAGTACAAGAATCCGTCGCGCACCAATCCATAAGTCACGAGCATAACAACAAACAATCTCTGACAAGAACATGAGGGGAAACTGAGGGTTAAATACACAACATATAATGAATGGGATTGGAACCAGGTGTGTAGGAAGACAAGACAAAACCAATGGAAAATGAAAAATGGATCAATGATGGCTAGACGAGCGGTGACGTCGACTGCCGAGCACCGCCCGAACAGGAGAGGCATCGACTTCGACAGAAGTCGTGACAGTACCCTCCCTGACGCGCGGTGGCCTCGGGGACCACACGGAGGTCGAGATGCAGGGCGATCCGGATGGAGACGGTGGAACTCTCGCAGCAGGGAAGGATCTAACACGTCTTTCACCGGAACCCAGCATCTCTCCTCCGGACTGTACCGCTCCCAGTCCACGAGGTACTGAAGGCCCCTCGCCCGACGTCTCGAATCCAGGATGGATCTAACAGATTACGCCAGGGCCCCCTCGATGTCCAGAGGGGGCGGAGAAACATCCCGCACCTCATCCTCCTGGAGCGGGCCAGCCACCACCAGCCTGAGGAGAGACACATGGAACGAGGGGTTAATGCGGTAATCGGGGGAAATCTGTAACCTATAACATACCTCGTTCACTCTCCTCAGGACTTAAACGGCCCCACAAATCGCAGACCCAGCTTCCTGCAGGGCAGGCGGAGGGGAAGGTTTCAGGTCGAGAGCCAGACCCTGTCCCCGGCGCTGAAGGTGGACATGGACGGCGTCCCATGTTTCCTCCGCGCACCGGAACCAGTCGTCCACCACAGGAACCTCAGTCTGACTCTGATGCCAAGGAGCCAGAATCGGCTGATAGCCCAATACACACTGAAATGGAGAAAGGTTAGTGGAGGAGTGGCAGAGCGAGTTCTGGGCCATCTCTGCCCAGGGCACGAACGCTGCCCACTCCCCAGGCCGGTCCTGGCAATAAGACCTCAGAAACCTACCCACATCCTGGTTAACTCTCACCACCTGGTTTGGTCAGGTAAGGCTGACCGAGACCCCCAGATGTTCCATGAACGCCTTCCAGACACTTGACGTGAACTGGGCACCCTGATCAGACACTATATCCTCAGGCACTCCGTAGTGCCGGAAGACGTGTGTAAACAGGGCCTCCGCAGTTTGTAGGGCCATAGGGAGACCAGGCAAAGGGAGGAGATGACAGGACTTAGAAAAACGATCCACAACGACCAGGATCGTGGTGTTACCCTGGTGGTAGATCGGTTAGGAAATCCACCGACAGGTGCGACCACAGCCGTTGTGGAACGGGTAAGGGTTGTAACTTACCTCTGGGCAGGTGTCTAGGAGTCTTGCACTGTGTGCACACTGAGCAGGAGGAAACATAAACCCTCACGTCCTTAGCTAAAGTGGGCCACCAGTATCTCCTACTTTACAGCGCACCATCCGACCGATCCCAGGATGACCAGAGAAGGGTGACGTGTGGGCCCAATAGATCACCTGGTCGCGGATAGCAGACAGAAGGTACAGACACCCAGCTGGACACTGAGGGGGAACGGGCCCGCTCAATGTCCGCGTCCAGCTCCCACACTACTGGCGCCACCAAACAAGAGGCTGGGAGTATGGGAGTGGGATCCATGGACCGCTCCTCGGTGTCATACAACCAGGACAGTGCGTCTGCCTTAACGTTCTGGGAGCCTGGTCTGTAAGAGAGGGTAAACACAAAACGGGTGAAAAACATAGCACACCTTGCCTGGCGAGGATTCAGTCTCCTCACCACCCGGATGTACTCCAGATTGCGGTGGTCAGTTCAGATGAGAAAGGGGGGTTTAGCCCCCTCAAGCTAATGTCTCCACGCTTCCAAAGCCTTGACAATAGCCAACAACTCCCGGTCCCCCACGTCATAGTTTCGCTCTGCTGGGCTGAGCTTTTTAGAGAAGAAGGCACAGGGGCGGAGCTTCGGTGGCGTACCCGAAAACTGAGAGAGCACAGCTCCTATCCCAGCCTCGGACGCGTCCACCTCCACCATGAACGCCAAAGAGGGATCCGGATGGGCCAAAACAGGAGCCGAGGTAAACAGAGACTTCAGGTGCCGAAAAGCCCCGTCCGCCTCAGCTGACAACTGCAAGCGCACCGAGCCCCCCTTCAGCAGTGAGGTAATGGGAGCAGCTACCTGACCAAAACCCCAGATAAACCTCCGGTAGTAGTTTGCAAACCCTATGAATCGCTGCACCTTCTTCACCGTGGTGGGAGTCGGCCAATTATGCACGGCTGAAATCTCCACCTCCACTCTCCATCTCCACTCCTGACGTGGAAATGCGATGCCCTAGGAAGGAGACGAACTGTTGGAAGAACAGGCATTTCTCAGCCTTGACGTACAGGTCATGCTCCAACAGGCGACCAAGCACTCTGCGCACCAGGGACACATGCTCGGCGCGTGTAGCGGAGTATATCAGAATGTCATCGATATACACCACTACACTCTGCCCGTGCAGGTCCCTGAAAATCTCCTCTACAAAGGATTGGAAGACTGATGGAGCATTTATCAACCCGTACGGCATGACGAGGTACTCATAATGCCCAGAGGTGGTACTAAATGCCGTCTCCCTCTCGGATACGCACCAGGTTGTACGCACTCCTGAGATCCAGTTTAGTGAAGAAGCGTGCCCCGTGCATTGACTCAATCGCCGTGGCGATAAGAGGTAGCGGGTAACTGTACCTCACCGTGATTTGATTGAGACCTCGATAACAATTCACGGGCGCAGACCTCCATCATTCTTCTTCACAAAAAATAAACTCGAGGAGACAGGTGAAGTGGAGGACCGAATGTACCCCTGACCCAGGGATTCGGAGACATATGTCTCCATAGCCACCGTCTCCGCTTGCGACAGGGGACACACGATAAACCCTGACCAGAGATATCAGAGATAAACCCTGATTATCTCTGATAAACCCTGACCCTAATGGTCGACTATCTAAGGTGTGAACGGGGAAAGGCATATCCACGGGTACGATGGGGGTCCCTAAGCTATGAGCTAACGCTTTATCAATGAAATTCTCAGCCTCGCCTGAATCTACTAGCGCCGTATGCTGGTAACGCGGGAAAATTCAGGAAAAGTGACAGACACAAATATATGTGCAACAGAGGGCTCTGGGTGAGAATGGTGCCGGCTCACCTGGGGTGATGCCAGAGCGCCCTGTCTGCTGCCTCGACTCCCAGAGGAACCAACCCGGCACCGACCAGCAGTGTGACCTCTGCGGCCACAGATGCACAAGCGGGAACCCCCTCCGGTCTCCTTGCGCACCGCCCTTCCCAGCTCCATGGGTATCGGAGAAGGGGTGCGGGAAGATAGAACCACCAGACCCCGATCTGGACGTCCGCGAGATGTACAGGTCCACCAGCTGGTCGAAGGTGAGGGTGGTGTCTCTGCAGGCCAGCTCCCGACGGACATCCTCGCGCAGACTGCAGCTGTAATGGTCGATCAGGGCCCTGTTGTTCCATCCCGCACCGGCAGCCAGGGTCCTAAACTCCAGAGCAAACTCCTGGGCGCTCCTCGTCTCATGCCTCAGATGGTAGAGGCGCTCACCCACCGCTTTGCCCTCGGGTGGGTGATCGAAGACTGCCTGGAAACGGCGGGCGAACTCCTCAAAATGGTCCAACGCTGCATCTCTCTCTCCACACACGGCGCTGGCCCACTCCAGGGCTTTCCCGGTGAGGCACGAGACGAAGAAACCCTTCTCACGGTCCGATGGAGCTGGGTGGACCATGGCGAGATAAAGGTTTAATTGGAGGAGGAAACCCTGGCAGTTGGCAGCACTTCCGTCGTACCCTGCGGCATGGAGAGACGGATCCTACTGGGTTCAGGAGGGAAAGGGGCGCTCAGGATAGACCCCGGTTGTGCTGGTGGAGGCGCTAGAAGAACTCCCTGTCTCTCCCTGCGGTCCATTGTCTGTACAACGCAAATAAAAAATATTTTGCATCTTCAAAGTGGTAGGCATGTTGTGTAAATCAAATGATACAGACCCCCCCAAAATTCTATTTTAATTCAAGGTTGTAAGGCAACGAAATAAAATTCCAAGGGGTGAATTATTTTGCAAGCCACTGTTATATATATATATATATATACATTTTTTTTTTTAAATAAATTAGCAAAATTTATTTAAAATGTTTTTGCTTTATCATTATGGGGTATTGTGTGTATATAGATGAGGAGAAAAAAACACATTTTAACACATTTTAGAATAAGGCTATAACGCAAAAAAATGTGGGTCTGAATACTTTCCGAAGGCACTGTATATCCAGGGCCTATAGAATGTCTACACACCCTTGAACTGTTCTGTTGCTGACTTAAAATGAAATATAAAAAGTATTAAATCATATTTTTTTACGACAATCTACACTACCTACTCCACATTTTCTGAGTGAAAGAAAGTTATAGATCCCCCACTCCCAATTTATTTTAATAAATATCATAATGGTCTTCACTCCCTGAGGTAATACTTAGTGGAAGTACCTTTACAGCCATGAAAGCTGTGAATCATTCTCATTAAGATTCTACCAACTTTGCACAACTCTTAGGGCAACATACACTGAGTATACCAAACATTTTGAACAACTTCCGTAATATTGAGTCAGGGCATGGACTTTACAAGGTGTCGAAAGCGTTCCACAGGGATAGTGGCCCATGTTGACTCTAATGCTTCCCACAGTTGTGTCAAATTGGCTGGATGTTCATTGGGTGGTGACACACACAGGAAACTGTTGAGTGTGAAAAACCCAGTAGCTTTGGAGTTCTTTAGACAAACCGGTGTACCTGGTACCTACACCATACCCCTATTCAACTCACTTAAATATTGCATCTTGCCCATACACCCTTTAAATGGCACACATACACAATCCATTTCTAAATTGTCTCAAGGCTTAACAATCCTTCTTTAAGCTGTATCCTTCCCCCTCATCTACACTGATTGAAGTGGATTTAACAAGTTACATAAATAAGAGATTATAGATTTCACCTGGATTCACCTGGTCAGTCTATGTTTTTTTTTTACTTGCTCAAGCTCATTACATTTGGTTGGGGATCATTGACGGACAGTGATATTTAAACTTTGTCTCAGATTTTTTTAAGCACATTTAAGTCAGGACTGAGACTACAACCCTGAGGAACACTCAATACCTCTTGGAAAGACATTCTGGTTTGTCTTCTGCATAAAAATCGTTTTTATTGTCTTGCTGAAAAATAAAACTAAGACGGGGTTTCTTCTGACAAACTCTCCAGTCCCTGCCAATGTTTAGCATACCCATAAATGGATGCTGCCACCAAAAAAATTTAAAATACAGAGGGTTTCACTCTGTTGTGTTGTATTGAATTAGACCCAACCTAGTCGTTTTTTTAATGTTCAAAAGTGCTTTTATTTGCCATGTTCTCTAGCAGGTCTACTTAAAAAACTTCTTAGGGATAGCCCCCTTTTTTTCAATTTCACCTAAATGACATACCCAAATCTAACTGCCTGTAGCTCAGGACCTGAAGCAAGGATATGCATATTCTTGGTACCATTTGAAAGGAAACACTTTGAAGTTTGTGTAAATGTGAATTGAATTTAGGAGAATATAATACAATAGATCTGGTAGAAGAAAATACAGAGAAAAAAACAACCAGTGTTTTTTTACCACCATCTTTGAAATGCAAAAGCAAGGTCACTGTTATAGCTATCACTCTGGTTGTGATTCCGATAGTTTTCACAAGATGGCGGTAGTGTATATGCAAAGTTTCAGATTAATAACTTGGAGTATGACTGATCCTTCAGACTTTTAGTCCCCAGGTACATTCGGGCAAATCGTGAAGGTGACATTTGCATTCATATTAGTATTTTCGGCAAGAATATCGTCAAATCTGTACATTTGGACTTTGATTTAGCTTTCCAGTATTAGTAGCCATATTATAAGTTCAACATTTGCAAAACAACCAGTTTTCAAAACTTCATGACTCTGAGTATCCTTATAATGTTTGTCCAAAATGAAAAGGCATGCGGTCGCACAAGGTTAGAAGCTACACTTTACGACATATACATGGTTTCCAGATACTCCTGTAAAGCCCAGCTCATTGGCTATTTTGCTAGATTTGTTTGACCCCGATTGGTGCTTATTTGACAAAGATACAGTCATTCAAATGATGGCCGCCCGCGTCATCGGCGGACCATGAAGTCGTCGCACTCTGACCAATTATGGTGTCCTATAGGATATACTACACCTCTAATGAACTAGTGAAGTCTTGTTAGCTTCTAGGATCTCTGTGGAATAGATACAAACGTGATTTGACTCGGTGAAAGACGTTTAGGGTGAGATTTTCACAGATTCCTTTCTTTGCAAATTGAACGAGTGGGAATACAAAATCGATCGTGTATGCTATATGGACCTTTTTAGGATATGAAAAAGTATTTTATCTAACAAAACAACACTTCGTATCATCTCTGGGTCCCTTCGGATGATAAATCAGAGTAAGATTTCAGAATGTAAGTACACCTTTCACCTTCAGAGGTGAATTTATCAAACCTATCCCGATGAAAAAAATGTGTTGTTGTTAGGACCTCTCCTCAAACAATAGCATGGCATTTTTTCGCAGTAATAGCTACTGTAAATTGGACAGTGCAGTTAAATTAACAAGAATTTAAGCTTTCAGACGATATATGCCACTTCTATGTACCGACAGTTGTGGTTACTCTGAAATCTGCGATCTTGACAAGATGCGCTGCATGATTTCCAACTGTCCCGTTGACAGAATGCCGATCCTTACAAAGATGTGGTTGAATTTATTCTGCCACTGTGTCTTCCTATTGTCTTGGCCTCAGGCCAATATATCACAGTGTCAAGGCATATGAACTACGAGGTTAAAGAACAAACAACACAATTATCACAACACTTAAGTTGTAATATGGCTTTTTTTCTCGCTTGGCTTCCCCAGTTATATTACCCACGCACTGCTACTGCCTAAATGTCTGCATATTAAGTTAAAGCCCCTTCTGCCCCATTAAAGCTCTTCTATCCTATTAAAGCCCCTTCCATCATATTAAAGCCCCTTCCACCCCATTAAAGCCCCTTCCGCCCTATTAATTCCCCTTCCATCATATTAAAGCCCCTTACGACCTATTAAAGCCCCATACATCATACTACATTTACATTTAAGTCATTTAGCAGACGGTCTTATCCAGAGCGACTTACAAATTGGAAAGTTCATACATATTCATCCTGGTCCCCCCATGGGAATTGAACCCTGGTCCCCCCGTGGGAATTGAACCCACAACCCTGGCGTTGCAAGCGCCATGCTCTACCAACTGAGCCACACGGGACCACATCTAAAGCACCTTCCGCCCTATTAAAGCCCCTTCCTCCCTATTAAAGCCCCTTCCGCCCTATTAAAGCCCCTTCTATCATATTAATGCCCCTTCCACCCTATTAAAGCCCATTCCGCCCTATTAAAGCCCCGTCCACCCTATTAAAGCCCCTTCCGCCCTATTAAAGCCCCTTCAGCCCTATTAAAGCCCCTTCTATCATATTAAAGCCCCTTCCGCCCTATTAAAGCCCCTTCCATTATATTAAAGCCCCTTCCCTCATATTAAATCCTCTTCTGTTATATTAAATCCTCTTCTGTCATATTTAAGCCCCTTCCGCCATATTAAAGCCCCTTCCGTCATATGTACTATATGCAAAAGTATTTTAAGCAATACCGTACAAGATTTCATAAAAAATTAACTATAGAAATTTACTGCGAAGCCGTAAAAATTGGTATTGCCAGAGAGGCACAATGCATGTTCAATAAAACAATATGAGATCATAAATGGTGAGTAGCATCTCGGAGGCAGATTAAATGAAAATCAGGGAATCACTCATGTCTGTAATAATCTACTTTGACAGATCGTGATAAAAGTGTGCAAGCCAGCTCCTATAATTCACTCGGTCTTTCACATTACATGTGATGGCCTTTTCTCCAGAAACACACCTGGATATTATCACGAGTAACAGGATTCGTCTCAAATGGCACCTTATTCCCTATTTAGTGCACAATTTTGACCAGTGAACTAAACAGGGAATATGGTGTCATTTGGGATAGAGGCTTTATCCAGTAGACTAATAATCCCCCTAAAGAGCTACACTGGTTTAGGTAATACACTGACTATTGCCAATAAGGTACGGACCACGCCACGGGAAACACATTACTGTAGCCACATCTCTAAAGGTGTGTTTTAAGCTTTTCATTGATCAAGAAATACAAATGTGGACGTAAATTGATTAAATACATTGTTCAATGCAAATGTTTAATACTTCACGTCTGAAAGAGGTTGATGCTTCAATGTCATCATATTTGTCCGTGCTGTGCACAATAAAGAAAGTCAATATTTCTAAGCCTAATGTGTGGTCCTCAGTCAACTCAGTCAGTGTGTTCATTTCCGGGGCCACCTATACATAACAAATGTTGAGGCTCCTCAGAGGAGGAAGGGGAGGACCATCCTCCACAGTGAAATTTCATTAAAAAAATAACATACTGAAACATTAAAACATTTATCCTTTCTAGATAACCCTAAATATATTCATGTCACCAAATAATTTATTAAAATAGACTATTTTGCAATGAAGGTCTACGGTAACTTCAACAGCACTCTGTAGGGTAGCACCGTGGTGTAGCCGGAGGACAGCTAGCTTCCATCCTCCGCTGGCTACATTGACTTCAATACAAAACCTAGGAGGCTCGTAGGCCTCACTCCCTTCCATAGACATACAGTTGAAGTCGGAAATTTGCATACACCTTAACCAAATACCTTACCACTCAGTTTTTCACAATTCCTGACATTTAATCCTAGTAAAAATTCCCTGTATTAAGTTAGGGTCACCACTTTATTTTAAGAAAGTGAAATGTCAGAATAATAGTAGAGAGAATTATTTATTTTAGCTTTTATTTCTTTCATCACATTCCCAGTTGGTCAGAAGTTTACATACTCTCAAATAGTATTTGGTAGCATTGCCTTTAAATTGTTTAACTTTGGTGTAACGGCAGTCTAAGTCGTCCTCCTCATCGGACGAGGAGAGGCGAGAAGGATCGGACCAATATGCAGAGTGGTTAGTTTCCATGGTAAATTTAATAGACATGAAAACAATAAGCGATACAAAATAACAAAATGAAACTACCGTAACAGTCCCGTGTGGCGAAACACTCACAAGGAACAAACACCCACAAAACCCACGTGAAACACCGGCTGCCTAAGTATGATTCTCAATCAGGGACAACGATTGACAGCTGCCTCTGAGAATCATACCAGGCCGAACACAAAATCCCAACATAGAAAATCACACATAGACAACCCACCCAACTCACGCCCTGACCATAATAAATAAATACAAAACAAGGGAAAACAGGTCAGGAACGTGACATTTGGTCAACCATTTTGGGTAGCCTTCCACAAGCTTCCCACAATAAGTTGGGTGAATTTTGGCCCATTCCTCCTGACAGAGCTGGTGTAACTGAATCAGGTTTGTAGACCTCCTTGCTCGCACACGCTTTTTCAGTTCTGCCCACAAATGTTCTATAGGATTGAGGTCAGGGCTTTGTGATGGCCACTCCAATACCTTGACATTGTTGTCCTGAAGCCATTTTCCATAACTTTGTAAGTATGCTTGGGGTCATTGTCCATTTGGAAGGGTCATTGTCCATTTGGAAGACCCATTTGCGACCAAGCTTTAACTTCCTGACTGATGTCTTGAGATGTTGCATCAATATATTCACATCATTTTCCTTTCCTCATGACGCCATCTATTTTGTGAAGTGCACCAATCCCTCCTGCAGCAAAGCACCCCCACAATATGATGCTGCCACCCCCGTGCTTCACGGTTGGGACGGTGTTCTTCGGCTGGCAAGCATCCCCCCTTTTCCTCCAAACATAACAATAGTCATTACGGCCAAACAGTTTTATTTTTGTTTCATCAGACCAGAGGACATTTCTCCAAAAAAATAAAATCTTTGTTCCCATGTGCAGTTGCAAACCGTAGTCTGGATTTTTTATGGATGGTTTTGCAGCAAAGGCTTCTTCCTTGCTGAGTGGCCTTTCAGGTTATGTCGATATAGGACCTGTTTTACTGTGGATATAGATACTTTTGTACCTGTTTCCTCCAGCATTTTCACAAGGTCCTTTGCTGTTGTTCTGGGATTGATTTGCACTTTTTGCACCAAGAACGTTCATCTCTACGAGACAGAACGCGTCTCCTTCCTGAGAGGTGTGGCGGCTGCGTGGTCCCATGGTGTTTATACTTGCTTACTATTGTTTGTACAGATGAACGTGGTACCTTCAGGTGTTTGGAAATTGCTCCCAAGGATTGATCCAGACTTGTGGTGGTCTACAATTTTTTTTCTGAGGACTTGGCGGATTTCTTTTGGTTTTCCTATGATGTCAAGCAAAGAGGCACTGAGTTTGAAGGTAGGCCTTGAAATGCATCCACAGGTACACCTCCAATTGACTCAAATGATGTCAATTAGCCTATCAGAAGCTTCTGAAGCCATGACATCATGTTCTGGATCTTTCCAAGCTGTTTAAAGGCACAGTCAACATAGTGTATGTAAACTTCTGACCCACTGGAATTGTGATACAGTGAATTATAAGTGAAATAATCTGTCTGTAAACAATTGTTGGAAAAATTACTTGTGTCATGCACAAAGTAGATGTCCTAACCGACTTGTCAAAACTATAGTTTGTTAACAAGAAATGTGTGGAGGTGTTGAAAAACTAGTTTTAACGACTCCAACCTAAGTGTATGCAAACTTCTGACTTCAACTTTATATTCTCCTACGTTAATTTCACATTTCCACAAACTTCAAAGTGTTTCCTTTCAAATGGTATCAAGAATATGCATTTCCTTGCTTCATAGCCTGAGCTACAGGCAGTTAGATTTGGTATGTCATTTTAGGCTAAATTTGAAGGTTGATCCTTAATTAGGAGTGTAGAGTGATAGTTGAGCATTTTTAGGATATTATTCCATTCAAATTAGTTTTTTCAAATTACGGGAGATGGAGAAGGTATATTAAAAATATTTTTGGGGGTTTTATAACTTTATTTTTGTTTCCAGTTAGAGTAATTTATTTAAATTTGCTAACTTCAGTAGCTAGCTAGCTAACGTTGCCAGCGTGAGTGTGCAGTTTTCTCCGCCAGAATGGCCAATGCTGTTGTTGAAGAACCACTTTCATTCTCTGGGGTACACGATAAAGGTGAGAAATAAAAGTGAGGGTCGACCTCTGCCTGAGATCAGTTTCATGAAGAGGGATGAAAAGGTGGATGTTCAATACCACCTGGTATCAAAAGTATAGCTGGTTAACAGGGAGCCTTTCATCAATACCACCTGGTATCAAAAGGTATAGCTGGTTAACAGGGAGCCTTTCATCAATACCACCTGGTATGAAAAGGTATAACTGGTTGCCAGGGAGTCTTTCATCAATACCACCTGGTATCAAAAGGTATAGCTGGTTAACAGGGAGCCTTTCATCAATACCACCTGGTATCAAAAGTATAGCTGGTTAACAGGGAGCCTTTTGTCCAGCGCCTATATTGCTGGCCTTGCCTGCATTTAGGAAAGTCTGAGCCTTGGTCAAAAGGTGGGTACAGTGACCTGAAGAACATCGACCGTTCAGCTAAATGGCGAAACAAAAGCAGGGAGATAATAAATGCCAGCATCAGATTCAAGCTTCTGGGGAAAATATGCATCGATTATCAAGCGTTAGAGGACGAAAGAGAATGTGCTGCCAACAAGGGCAACTAAAAGGAGCTTGCTGAGGTAATTACACGTTATAATGTTTTACTTGCTGAACAGATCAAACTTTTTTTCTGGGATGTCGAATAAAATTCTGAATGATTTGATAGCTTCCATCGCATCATCCATTAAAAGTTAAAGTAAAGAGAGAGTTTGACGCTGCGCATTTTTTCACGTAAACTCTAGTAGGTTTTCCACTTTCCTCCAGTATTTCAGTCAGCAAGTCAGTTAAGAACAAATTCTTATTTACAATGACGGCCTACACCGGTCAAACCCGGACGGCAGTGGGACAATTGTGCTCCGCCCTATGGGACTCCCGATCACAGGCGGCTGAGATACAGTCTGGATTCGAACCAGGGTGTCTGCAGTGCCTTAGACCATTGAGCCACTCAGGAGCCCATGGTAATGCATAATCACTCCAGACAGACACCAGCAAAAACTAATGACATAAATGTTGCAGCAGCCTAGGCTACACCTAAACATCAGAACTCTGACATGCTGTATGGGATGAAAACGAGATGTATTAGTCTTATCAACTATAGGCTACTAATAAGAGCAGTTGTATACAGTATGCACCCTGTCCATCTGGTCAGGGTAAACTAATTGGTAACGTTATGTATTTGTAGTCCATTTTGTGTGTCAGGAGAAAATGTGAATGTGATCAAATGTAGTTTAAATTCTAAATTGGGCTAGCTAGTCTGTCTATACATTTTTAATACAAAATTATTAACTTAAATTTATCAATCAACATAATAGTGATGAGAGATGTGAGTAAATGTTTTATAAGGCCTACAGTTGCAAACATGCATAAAGCAAGCTCAGCCCTGTGAGTTATATTGTCTATCAATCCCCCTCCTAATCTAGTCTAAATATGATATGTATGAAGAAATATAAGGTAGCTGCAGCTTGACAGGGGTTTCACCCCCCAGCATGGCCAGGAGTTTGTTGTTCTCTGATTAAGAGGTGAAGACCACAACCATTGTCAACTCTCTCCTGACATGAGCTGCAGCCACGTCGCAGAACTCTGCCCATCGTTCCTGGAATCCCAGTCCCTTATGACAGCAGAACTCTATGGTTCTAGAACTCTACCCATCGTTCCTGGAATCCCAGTCCCTTATGACAGCAGAACTCTATGGTTCTAGAACTCTACCCATCGTTCCTGGAATCCCAGTCCCTTATGACAGCAGAACTCTATGGTTCTAGAACTCTACCCATCGTTCGCACGTGCCCGCTCATCCACTGGCACATTGATTGTACCCTCTCCAAGCACTGTGAGTACCCCTATCCATTTTATTGCCTTATCGTATGTAGAGTCAATCACATACACAATCACACTATTACACATCGATGATTTTACTCGTTGCTTTAGACACAAGAGCTAAGGATGAGTTTGTCCAACTGTGTCGTGTGTTGTGTTATTATGGTTTTTGTCTTCCCATTCAAATCCTGTCCTGCACTGGTCAAGCCTCTGAACATCTCAACCCAGGCCTCATACCCTTATTCAATCACTGCTGTGATCCCTTTCCAACACGGTAGGTCACTTTGAATAAAAGTGTTTGCTAAATTAAATATATTGTGTATTGTAACGCTTGAATCTCAGGCAGCAATCTGAGGATCAGTCATGGACATTGGGACAAGGAGAAGGAGGAGGAGTCGTCGAGGTAGCTAGAGTAGCGTGCTAGCCTGTTCAACTCTTTACAAGGATGTGTGGGCTCATTCAGGCATTGTAACACGTTTTGAATCTAAACAGACACTCCTGTCCTTTTCATTCTATGCTCAGAGATATCTCTGCCGTTATTTGTTTCCATGGCAACTTTTTACACCATAGGTTTGCCTATTGTCACTTATGTGTTTTGTGCTTGTGCTTGTCCATCTAGCTCCAGCAGAACCTTTTGATGTCATTCAAAACACTTCTAACAAGATGATATCAGGAGGTGGACAGAGGGACTGTGCATCGTGTAAGTGCCATAGTTACCAGAACCCTATCCACAGGTGCAATCATCTCTCAATATGAAATGTAATGGCGATTTTTCTAAAGATGTAACATTCCTAAAAAGGACTCTGTCTGCAAGCATCAACTTGAGGCTAATTGGCCATCTTGTTTGACAGGGCAGTAAGGAAGCTAAGATAACTCCGACAAGTAAGTCAGACAGTCTACAGCGGAGTTGTTACAAAACACCATTCCTTTAATAATTTCTTCTCCTCCTCTTCTTCCTTCTTCTTCTCCTCTTCCTCTTTCTTCCTTCTTCTTCTTCTCCTCTTCCTCTTTCTTCTTCTTCTCTTCCTCTTTCTTATTCTTCTCTTCCTCTTTCTTCTTCTTCTTCTTCTTCTTCTTCTTCTTCTTTCTTCTTTCTTCTTCTTTCTTCTTCTTCCTTCTTCTTCTTTCTTCTTCTTTCTTCTTTCTTCTTCTTCCTTCTTCTTCTTTCTTCTTCTTCCTTCTTCTTCTTCTTCTTCTTCCTTCTTCTTTCTTCTTTCTTCTTTCTTCTTTCTTCTTCTTCTTCTTCTTCTTCTTCTTCTTCTTCTTCTTCTTCTTCTTCTTCTTCTTTCTTCTTTCTTCTTTCTTCTTTCTTCTTTCTTCTTCTTCTTCACAGAACTGTTAACAATAAGCATGTTGTTATTTCGCACCATGTCTGTCTGTCTGTCTGTACATCTGTCTTGGCCACAGAGGGAATTCAAGTGAGGTGATGACATACCTCCCAATCATAAAAAGCCCTCACAGAGAAAGGTATTATTTGTTCTCATTCAGTGGAACCTCTTCATGCTGATTACTAAGTGACTCATCATTTTGTGGAAGATTGGCTGCCAGGGCCATCTTACATTTGGAGATATTGTGTGAACAGACTACTTAGAGACTACAGAGGTGTGGTGCAGATGAATAGACCCACATGAAGCACTTTGTGGTAGGCCTTTCTAGAAGCATCAAGGCAGTCATTTTGACTGCATATGAATTTAAATGTTGAAATATCTCTGAAATCTTTTCAAAGTCATGCCCCCCTCCATCCTTTTCCTAAATAAGTATATTTAACACACGTATGTTGTTAGAATTTCAATATCACAAACAGAACTACAGAAGAAGTATGGGTCTATCATTTCTGAAATCACAGAGGTACAGAGGTGCAGATGAATAGGTCCACATGAATAGCTTGGTTCAATTCATGATAGGCAGGCCTTTTTATAACTAGAACGACAGCAGAACTGTATGGTTCTAGAACTCTACCCATCGTTCTTGGAATCCAAGTCCCTTATGACAGCAGAACTCTATGGTTCTAGAACTCTACCCATCGTTCATGGAATCCGAGGCCCTTATGACAGCAGAACTCTATGGTTTTAGGACTCTACCTATCGTTTCAGGAATCCCAGTCCCTTATGACAGCAGAACTCTATGGTTCTAGAACTCTACCCATCGATCTTGGAATCCAAGGCCCTTATGACAGCAGAACTCTATGGTTTTAGGACTCTACCTATCGTTTCAGGACTCCCAGTCCCTTATGACAGCAGAACTCTATGGTTTTAGGACTCTACCTATCGTTTCAGGACTCCCAGTCCCTTATGATTTGCTCATCTTTCTCCAAAAGTACAATACATCTACAAGTTACTTTATAGCGCTTTTGAATGGACTGCCCAATAGTAGGGATTTGTGGATGTAACCATATAAATTGATTTCCCACAATTTATTCAATATGGATCCTTTCCTGAAAAACTGGACTCACAACATAAAAGGCCAACTGGCTGCTAAAAGACGGGCTCTAGTGTTTCTTCTCAGAAATTTGAAGTATCTAAGACGAAACCAGATGTTAATGATGTGATTCCATCATACTGGAATAGAAAACATGCTGAACATGGGCTAGATTCAATCTGATCACCCCTTTTCAACTTTGCACCTTTCACGGTAAACGCTGCAGATGTCGGCTCATTAACGTAAAGCGGACCGGATTAAATCTAAATCTTAGTGGTTTATTTTGAGAGGAAATATTATTCATTGTTATACCAACACAATACTAGATATTGACAGTATGACTGCCTCAAACACCAGCAATGTAATGAATCAACCATAGAAATAGAATTACGAGCACGAATAATAGCCCATCAGACCACAGCAATTTGGTTTAATTCGATTTATTAGGATCCCCGTTAGCCGACGCCAATGGCGACAGCTAGTGTAACAGGGGTCCGACGTATAACGAAAAAAATACATTACAGACAAAATACTTTACAAGTTACATACATTTAAAAACATTAGCATGTAGAGTGTGTGTGTGGGCGTCTATCAGCATCATCTGGATGTCATAAGGTGAATGCACCAATTTGTAAGTCGCTCTGGATAAGAGCGTCTGCTAAATGACTTAAATGTAAATGTAAATGTATCAGTTATACATACATGTCAGTACATGGACCATTCTAGAGATTCTATTTCTATTAACCTAGATAGGGTTAACCTAGATAGGGTTAACCTAGATAGGGTGTCCTACTGCTTGATTTCCTGGCACAACAAAAACGAGAGATTACACAGGGCTTTGAAAAAAGTTAATTTTTGATTGGTCTGACAAGGCCTCTAGAAGGAAGTAGCCAGTTAGCTCATCTCCCATTGTTACCATGTCAGGTCCGGAAGTAGCCAGTTAGCTCATCTCCCATTGTTACCATGTCAGGTCCGGAAGTAGCCAGTTAGCTCATCTCCCATTGTTATCATGTCAGGTCCGGAAGTAGCCAGTTAGCTCATCTCCCATTGTTACCATGTCAGGTCCGGAAGTAGCCAGTTAGCTCATCTCCCATTGTTACCATGTCAGGTCCGGAAGTAGCCAGTTAGCTCATCTCCCATTGTTACCATGTCAGGTCCGGAAGTAGCCAGTTAGCTCATCTCCCATTGTTACCATGTCAGGTCCGGAAGTAGCCAGTTAGCTCATCTCCCATTGTTATCATGTCAGGTCCGGAAGTAGCCAGTTAGCTCATCTCCCATTGTTACCATGTCAGGTCCGGAAGTAGCCAGTTAGCTCATCTCCCATTGTTACCATGTCAGGTGCGGAAGTAGCCAGTTAGCTCATCTCCCATAGTTACCATGTCAGGTCCGGAAGTAGCCAGTTAGCTCATCTCCCATTGTTACAATGTCAGGTCCGGAAGTAGCCAGTTAGCTCATCTCCCATTGTTACCATGTCAGGTCCGGAAGTAGCCAGTCAGCTCATCTCCCATTGTTACCATGTCAGGTCCGGAAGTAGCCAGTTAGCTCATCTCCCATTGTTACCATGTCAGGTCCGGAAGTAGCCAGTTAGCTCATCTCCCATTGTTACGATGTCAGGTCCGGAAGTAGCCAGTTAGCTCATCTCCCATTGTTACCATGTCAGGTCCGGTAGTAGCCAGTTAGCTCATCTCCCATTGTTACCATGTCAGGTCCGGAAGTAGCCAGTCAGCTCATCTCCCATTGTTACCATGTCAGGTCCGGTAGTAGCCAGTTAGCTCATCTCCCATTGTTACCATGTCAGGTCCGGTAGTAGCCAGTCAGCTCATCTCCCATTGTTACCATGTCAGGTCCGGTAAATGCTAAACAGGGGATTCTGCGATAAAAAAAAAAATCTTCATTGGAGGGAATCCATTCTCACTCAAGCAAAGGTTGTTTCCCAAATTACACCCTATTCCCTATAAAGTGTACTACTTTCGGCCAAAAAAAAAAGTGCACTCTATAGGATATAGGGTGCCATTTGGGACGCACACATAGTATATTAGGAACAGTCAAACTGGGGTGGTTCAAAGGTCACCAGAGAGAAGCTGTAGAGCACATATTTTTAAAACATCTGCGCAGCTTTCAAAGGAGGAAACATTTTAAGTGTCGTGCCACGTACCAGGTGTACCTTTTTATCGTTTTTTGGGTTAGGAATTTGCTTATGAAGGATTTTGTAAAGCATCTTAACTGGAGATAGGTGAAATACAGCCGTCTGAAGCTGTGTCAGACCAGACAGACTAGGGTATATCAATACAAAAGAACAGCGGGTCCTTTACATAGAAATGCTCTCAATTAGATTTAAACTGTTCTGCTCTGCATTGTCCTAAAATCTGGGAAAATCAATAGGGTTAAACTGACAAGATGGCATGAAAAATGAGGAGAGCAATTTTAATTGACACGCTACCAGCTAAATAAAAGTCATTGTTATAAACCGTCTATTTGTCAAAGTCGTATGAAGTTAAAATCATATTTCCCTCTGTGCAAGCTTGCCCATGTGAGTATGCCTGTGCAAGCTTGCCCATGTGAGCATGTCTGTGCAAGCTTGCCCATGTGAGTATGCCTGTGCAAGCTTGCCCATGTGAGCATGCCTGTGCAAGCTTGCCCATGTGAGTATGCCTGTGCAAGCTTGCCCATGTGAGTATGCCTGTGCAAGCTTGCCCATGTGAGTATGCCTGTGCAAGCTTGCCCATGTGAGTATGCCTGTGCAAGCTTGCCCATGTGAGTATGCCTGTGCAAGCTTGCCCATGTGAGTATGCCTGTGCAAGCTTGCCCATGTGAGTATGCCTGTGCAAGCTTGCCCATGTGAGTATGCCTGTGCAAGCTTGCCCATGTGAGTATGCCTGTGCAAGCTTGCCCATGTGAGTATGCCTGTGCAAGCTTGCCCATGTGAGTATGCCTGTGCAAGCTTTCCCATGTGAGTATGCCTGTGCAAGCTTGCCCATGTGAGCATACCTGTGCAAGCTTGCCCATGTGAGCATGCCTGTGCAAGCTTGCCCATGTGAGCATGCCTGTGCAAGCTTGCCCATGTGAGCATGCCTGTGCAAGCTTGCCCATGTGAGCATGCCTGTGCAAGCTTGCCCATGTGAGCATGCCTGTGCAAGCTTGCCCATGTGAGCATGCCTGTGCAAGCTTGCCCATGTAAGTATGCCTGTGCAAGCTTGCCCATGTGAGTATGCCTGTGCAAGCTTGCCCATGTGAGCATGCCTGTGCAAGCTTGCCCATGTGAGCATGCCTGTGCAAGCTTGCCCATGTGAGCATGCCTGTGCTAGCTTGCCCATGTGAGCATGCCTGTGTGGACATGGATTGTTGTTTGTGCTGGCCATTGATCCTGGTTGTATCAATTGTTGAAGTAGGAGGATTGAGTCTGTTCTTTGTCCTCTGCTTCATTGGCTCCAGGAAAGGCTTTAAGGTCCCTGTCCTCTTAGACTATCGTCCCTTTGTTGCCAAACCAATCCTTAAAGGACTTAATCGCCTCAGTAAACGGCTGCAATCAGCCATTTGTAACGTCAGTAGAACTCTGCAATCCATAGTAAACATTGATAAAACAAAACAAAATGCATCGGGGGAATACAAAATTGCTGATTGTGCCTTTATTTAAGTAGTTCTACAGTAGTGTGTAATATCACCTGGTTCCTGGTTAGAGAGTGTTCTGTTCACAAGATGTTTGGACTAATCTCCCCTATGCCTGTGATACCTTCATGTATCTGTGTGTGATACCTCCATGTATCTGTTTGTAATACCTCCATGTATCTCTGTGTAATACCTCCATGTATCTATGTGTAATACCTCCATGTATCTATGTGTAATACCTCCATGTATCTATGTGTAATACCTCCATGTATCTATGTGTAATACCTCCATGTATCTCCTCTGTGTGATACCTCCATGTATCTCTGTGTGATACCTCCATGTATCTCTGTGTAATACCTCCATGTATCTCTGTGTGTAATACCTCCATGTATCTATGTGTAATACCTCCATGTATCTCTGTGTGATACTTCCATGTATCTCTGTGTGTGATACCTCCATGTATCTCTGTGTAATACCTCCATGTATCTCTCTGTGTAATACCTCCATGTATCTCTCTGTGTAATACCTCCATGTATCTATGTGTAATACCTCCATGTATCTCTATGTGTAATACCTCCATGTATCTATGTGTAATACCTCCATGTATCTCTGTGTAAAACATCCATGTATCTCTGTGTAAAACATCCATGTATCTATGTGTACTACCTCCATGTATCTCCTCTGTGTGATACCTCCATGTATCTCCTCTGTGTGATATCTCCATGTATCTCTGTGTAATACCTCCATGTATCTCCTCTGTGTGATACCTCCATGTATCTATGTGTAATATCTCCATGTATCTCTGTGTAATACCTCCATGTATCTCTGTGTGATACCTCCATGTATCTCTGTGTAATACCTCCATGTATCTCTGTGTAATACCTCCATGTATCTCTGTGTGATACCTCCATGTATCTCTGTGTGATACCTCCATGTATCTATGTGTGATACCTCCATGTATCTCTGTGTAATACCTCCATGTATCTCCTCTGTGTGATACCTCTATGTATCTCTGTGTGTAATACCTCCATGTATCTCTGTGAGATACCTCCATGTATCTCTCTGTGTGTAATACCTCCATGTATCTCTCTGTGTGTAATACCTCCATGTATCTCTCTGTGTGTAATACCTCCATGTATCTCTCTGTGTGTAATACCTCCATGTATCTCTCTGTGTGATACCTCCATGTATCTCTGTGTGTAATACCTCCATGTATCTCTGTGAGATACCTCCATGTATCTCTCTGTGTGTAATACCTCCATGTATCTCTCTGTGTGTAATACCTCCATGTATCTCTCTGTGTGTAATACCTCCATGTATCTCTCTGTGTGTAATACCTCCATGTATCTCTCTGTGTGTAATACCTCCATGTATCTCTGTGTGTAATACCTCCATGTATCTCTGTGTGATACCTCCATGTATCTCTGTGTGATACCTCCATGTATCTCTGTGTGATACCTCCATGTATCTCTGTGTGATATCTCTGTGTGATACCTCCATGTATCTCCTCTGTGTGATACCTCCATGTATCTCCTCTGTGTAATACCTCCATGTATCTCCTCTGTGTAATACCTCCATGTATCTCTGTGTAATACCTCCATGTATCTCTGTGTAATACAAACATGTATCTCCTCTGTGTGATACCTCCATTTATCTCTGTGTAATATCTCCATGTATCTCTGTGTACTACCTCCATGTATCTCCTCTGTGTCATACCTCCATGTATCTCCTCTGTGTCATACCTCCATGTATCTCCTCTGTGTAATACCTCCATGTATCTCTGTGAGATACCTCCATGTATCTCTGTGTGTAATACCTCCATGTATCTCTGTGTGTAATACCTCCATGTATCTCTGTGTGTAATACCTCCATGTATCTCTGTGTGTAATACCTCCATGTATCTCTGTGTGTAATACCTCCATGTATCTCTGTGTGTAATACCTCCATGTATCTCTGTGTGTAATACCTCCATGTATCTCTGTGTGGTACCTCCATGTATCTCTGTGTGATACCTCCATGTATCTCTGTGTAATACCTCCATGTATCTCTGTGTGATATCTCTGTGTGATACCTCCATGTATCTCTGTGTAATACCTCCATGTTTCTCCTCTGTGTAATACCTCCATGTTTCTCCTCTGTGTAATACAAAAGTGCAGAGCTCAGTAGGTAGGTGGCAGGGGGTTGGTATGGGGCTTAGGGATGGGTCTAGACAGGGGTCCATTAACCAATGGGAGAGCCTAGCTAGACAGGGGTCCATTAACCAATGGGAGAGCCTAGCTAGACAGGGGTCCATTAACCAATGGGAGAGCCTAGCTAGACAGGGGTCCATTAACCAATGGGAGAGCCTAGCTAGACAGGGGTCCATTAACCAATGGGAGAGCCTAGCTAGACAGGGGTCCATTAACCAATGGGAGAGCCTAGCTAGACAGGGGTCCATTAACCAATGGGAGAGCCTAGCTAGACAGGGGTCCATTAACCAATGGGAGAGCCTAGCTAGACAGGGGTCCATTAACCAATGGGAGAGCCTAGCTAGACAGGGGTCCATTAACCAATGGGAGAGCCTAGCTAGACAGGGGTCCATTAACCAATGGGAGAGCCTAGCTAGACAGGGGTCCATTAACCAATGGGAGAGCCTAGCTAGACAGGGGGCCATTAACCAATGGGAGAGCCTAGCTAGACAGGGGTCCATTAACCAATGGGAGAGCCTAGCTAGACAGGGGTCCATTAACCAATGGGAGAGCCTAGCTAGACAGGGGTCCATTAACCAATGGGAGAGCCTAGCTAGACAGGGGTCCATTAACCAATGGGAGAACCTAGCTAGACAGGGGTCCATTAACCAATGGGAGAGCCTAGCTAGACAGGAACCTAAAGGCTTCAGTTTGGCTGATGCCTATCCAAAGTGCTTGCTTTCTCCCTTAAAATACATTTGCTTGGTAAACAAGAAAAAGGTGTCAATAGTACTGTTTGGCCATTTTGAGATGCCGTAGCCAGTATACACTTCCTCAATAAAGTCATAATTCATCTAAGATAACTCAAGAAATCTGTCCTTAATTGAGATGTTTTTTTGCCGAGATCTTAGTCGCACATTTTTACATCTAACTAAGATGTTTGGTGCAGTATTTCTTGTTGGATAACAACAAAGAAAAATCCCTTCTGTTGACCAATCACTGACGAAGGGGCGTAGACTTCGGGCTTGCCTCTAGAAAAAATATATAGTGTGCCCAAACAGCCGAAAAAAACCTTTACCGAAGTCCAAAACTAACATAAAACATCACTATATATGAACAAACGCTTGCGAACTGTTACAGCTGGGAAGCATGCGGACGCCTTAACTCACATGAAGACGTCAGGAATAAGCTGATGTTGTTGTTAATTAAGATACTGTACATACTAGGAGACACCCAGGCTGCATACCAAATGACACACTATTCCATACATACTGTAGTGCACCACTTTTCATCAGGACTCTGGTCAAAAGTAGTGCGCTATGTAGGGAGTAAGGAGCCATTTGGGACACAGTCCTAGAACACCAGGATATCTAGGATATATAGTCACTTCATCCTGGATATACAGGATACCTAGTCACTACATCCTGGATATACAGGATACCTAGTCACTACATCCTGGATATACAGGATACATAGTCACTACTTCCTGGATATACAGGATACATAGTCACTACATCCTGGATATACAGGATACCTAGTCACTACATCCTGGATATACAGGATACCTAGTCACTTCATCCTGGATATACAGGATACCTAGTCACTACATCCTGGATATACAGGATACATAGTCACTACATCCTGGATATACAGGTTACCTAGTCACTACATCCTGGATATACAGGATACATAGTCACTACATCCTGGATATACAGGATACCTAGTCACTACATCCTGGATATACAGGATACATAGTCACTACATCCTGGATATACAGGATACCTAGTCACTACATCCTGGATATACAGGATACATAGTCACTACATCCTGGATATACAGGATACCTAGTCACTACTAGTATAGTCACTACATCCTGGATATACAGGATACATAGTCACTACATCCTGGATATACAGGTTACCTAGTCACTACATCCTGGATATACAGGATACCTAGTCACTACATCCTGGATATACAGGATACCTAGTCACTACATCCTGGATATACAGGATACCTAGTCACTACATCCTGGAAGTACCTGGAGGATTATGAAACATGGTCGTAGCTGGTGAATTAATTTCACTTTTTTTCTGCTGAGTTCATAAGTATAGACAATATGGCCACTGAATATTAATTAAATGTCAACCTGTGAATCTCGTACGTTGCATGTTTATACCTGGTGTAGTGTTGCAATAAGCACTTAGTCTTGCGAAGCATTATAGTCTTGAAAACGCTGAAAGTGCTGTACTGGTAGTGCTTTCTTGCAGATATTCTGGAGAATTGTTAAATACATGGAGGCTCTTTTATACATTGGATGTGACTAAAGAGAGCTTTACTTCAGAGCAGTATACGATTGTCATGGAATGGAGGAATTTCCCAATGTATTCTCACAGTATATTGGATTGTGACAAGTGGGAAGTAAATCGCAATTTCCTCCCGGATGTTGAAAATACAAGACAAGTATTATCGTCTTCAATACACTCTAATATCAGTATTGATGTAAAAGAAGAACCCCAACTTGCACAAAAAGTATTACGTCAATATTGGGAGAATACTGTTTTTTCCAATGTATTTCTAGACACAAGAACATATATACAATTATTTGTTTTTCAAAAACAAAAGTAAGCTGTCCAACACTAAAATGTTCCCTAGCACCGAAGCCTACTATGAAGGAGATAGAGAAGTATGGATAATATTTGACCTTGATCCAATAGCTATGGTTGTGTGTTCCTGTCTCACAATTGATTAAAAAAAAAGAGTTCATTTTAACGTCTGTCCAGAGCAGCATTATGGAAACTGATATGCCTGAATATGAATATGAATATTTTATCTCCTTCTCGTGTAGATGTACATTAATGGACTTTGACAGCTGTGGGGTTATTATTGATGGGTCGGTGAGACATAATGAGAGTAAAATCACACCACCAACAAAAGGTGACAGCTAAGTGGTAAAAATATGCACCCACTTTGACAGGTTAACAATCATGAACAAATGACCTGCTGCCGCTTCTCCACAGAAACGTTGAAAATGGATTTGTTAGCGACAGACCCGGTCGACGAACATCTCCCTCCATCCTCATTCCCAGAATTAGATGCATTATCTGACCACCACATAATAATCCTACCATGTATACGAAATAGACAATACAGTAAAATGAGTGTCTAATTAAAAGGAGATTTTTTTAAAAGTTTTTAATAGATTCAAAAACCTCTTTGACAGGATGGTTTTATACCTGGAAATGTGTTTTAGTGTTATATTTTTTTGTGTTATATTTTTTTGTGTTATATTTTTTTGTGTTGTATTTTTTGTGTTGTGTTTTTTGTGCTATTTTATTGTCTTTCTCAGAATAGAATAGATCATGTCTGAATCCTAAATGGCACCCTATTCCCTATATATAGTGCACATATTTTGACCAGAGCCCATAGGGAATAGGGTGCCATTTGGGACATACCCCGTGTTGGTCATTGAGATTCTGGTGGTTTGTTGAACCCTGGGTCATAATTAATTAAGGTGGCTGTGCTGTGACCTTATTGACCTCCGTAGCTCAAAGGATTTGGATGGTTGTGGAGGCAGCTCATGGAAACCTGGCCCATGGCCCAACTTCCTTCCATTTGGTCATCACCACAGTGTTTGATGCATGGCAATTTAAATCCCCTCTTTCTAATTAAATGTGATCTGCACTTGTGCTTGAGTGACTTTTTTTTCCCCTCTCCTTACAGAAGGAAAATATATCAGCTGTCTCGCAGAGAGACAAGGTGACATTCTGCTTTTTCATTATGCAGGATTATAACAGGTAGCTGGATGGACGGGGAGCGCATGCTGGCTACATAGGGCTATGGGTCCCAAATGGCAACCTATTCCATATATAGTGCACTACTTTTGACCAGAGCCTTATTGGATGTGTATAAAGTTGGTCTCCTTTTTTTTTTGGAGGAGTGGCAGAATCAGTGATGGTGCAAGTCTTCTGCCAGGAGGAATCGAAGGGATTTTGAGGCTTAATTCACAGTTTAGCCAGCCCATCTCTGGAGTCAGCACAATGTAAAGTTCAGCTCTAAATCATTAGTAAAGTAACGGCATCAGTCAGACAACGTAGTTTTAGGAGAACACGTGAATTCCAATTTTTTGTTTCAAAAGAAAAGGCCTTCCTACCTAAACGTTCTTTAAATGTACATTGGTGAAACGAATTAATGTGTGGTTCTTGTTCGAAAGAGAGTATGTGTTTTGAGTTTATGACATATAAAATAAATCGATGTCATCTATATTGGTTGATCTTGACCATTAAATGTCTATAGAATACCTTAAAAACAATGACAGGTCAGTATGGCTACATTTTACAGTTTTTGTTAATTTAACAAACAAGTTGGCTGGCTAGCGGATATTAGTGTGATTAGTTGATATAGCTAGCTAAAAAGGTACCAAGCAGTTAGCGTAGCTATGCATATTTACATTTACATTTTAGTCATTTAGCAGACGCTCTTATCCAGAGCGACTTACAAGTACATACATTCATACTTTTTTTGTACTGGCCCCCCGTGGGAATCGAACCCACAACCCTGGCGTTGCAAGCGCCATGCTCTACCAACTGAGCTACACGGGACCATATCTATCTTATATACTACAAAGGCCTATACTAACTAGCTAGTTGGCTGGCTAGTGGACATTAGTGTGATTTGTTGATCTAGCTAGCTAGAAATGTACTAAGCAGCTAAAGTAGTTACAGTAGGTGTATCTAACTGCAGTAGCTATCTTATATACCACAAAGGCCTATACTAACTAGCTAATTTAGCTACGCTAAGGCTGTATTTGGAAGCTTGAGTCAAATCAGGAAACGACATGTGTCATCTAACACATAGCATTGCATTATACTTAGCATGCTTTCAAGCATATGAACCTTAATATAGCACTGCTAGGTTAGGCTGCCACATCGTGACTTATCAATCAATCAATCAAGTTTATTTTATATAGCCCTTCGTACATCAGCTAATATCTCAAAGTGCTGTACAGAAACCCAGCCTAAAACCCCAAACAGCAAGCAATGCAGGTGTAGAAGCACGGAAGACTTATGCCACAGTTTAACAAAGACCGCCCAACAAAAGCACCTGTTAGGTAAGCCTTTAAACAGGATGATATTTGCTTATAAAGGATTTGTGAGGAATCACAGAGAAGCCAAAGTCTGCGTCCCATATGGAACCATATTCCCTGTATTATAGTGCACTACTGTTGACCAGAGACCTATGAGCCCTGCTCAAAAGCAGTGCACTGTATAGGTAATAGGGTGCCATTTGGGACTCAGAATAAAGCCTGTCCTGCTGCCACGATCGATTAATATTACATGCTCAGTGACATACGTGCTCCGTGCCAACAGACGCTTCATGCAAATGATAAAAGTTGAAAGAGAATGCGATATGTTGGACTTTACTCCTGGGGAGCTTTCTCTTAACAGCCAAACAAAACAACTGTAAATCAAAACATGTTCAATGTGTTTTGATTGTGTATCACACATTCAGAAAGTAGGTACTGTAGGTCTCACAACTTGCTGAGACTGTTGTAATTTAATGACGAAATGGCTTTGGTTGACAAGTCTCTCGCGACAGTGAAAGATACGTCTTCAGAGAGGAAGTGAGGTTCAAAGAGAAATAAAAATCTTCAATTGAGAACACGACCACGGTAATGTATAGCGGAACATCTCTAGACAATACAACCATGGTAATGTATAGCGTAGCATCTCTAGACCTCACAACCATGGTAATGTGTAGCGGAGCATCTCTAGACAATACAACCATGGTAATGTATAGCGTAGCATCTCTAGACCTCACAACCATGGTAATGTATAGCGGAGCATCTCTAGACAATACAACCATGGTAATGTATAGCGGAGCATCTCTAGACCACCCAACCATGGCAATGTGTAGCGGAGCATCTCTAGACCACACAACCATGGTAATGTATAGCGGAGCATCTCTAGACAATACAACCATGGTAATGTATAGCGGAGCATCTCTAGACAACACAACCATGGTAATGTGTAGCGGAGCATCTCTAGACAACACAACCATGGTAATGTATAGCGTAGCATCTCTAGATAACACAACCATGGTAATGTATAGCGTAGCATCTCTAGACCTCACAACCATGGTAATGTATAGCGTAGCATCTCTAGACAACACAACCATGGTAATGTGTAGCGGAGCATCTCTAGACCACACAACCATGGTAATGTATAGCGGAGCATCTCTAGACAACACAACCATGGTAATGTATAGCGGAGCATCTCTAGACAATACAACCATGGTAATGTATAGCGGAGCATCTCTAGACAACACAACCATGGTAATGTATAGCGTAGCATCTCTAGACAACATGACCATGGTAATGTATAGCGGAGCATCTCTAGACCACACAACCATGGTAATGTATAGCGGAGCATCTCTAGACCACCCAACCATGGTAATGTATAGCGGAGCATCTCTAGACCACCCAACCATGGTAATGTATAGCGGAGCATCTCTAGACAACACAACCATGGTAATGTATAGCGTAGCATCTCTAGATAACACAACCATGGTAATGTATAGCGGAGCATCTCTAGACAACACAACCATGGTAATGTAAAGCGGAGCATCTCTAGACAATACAACCATGGTAATGTATAGCGGAGCATCTCTAGACAACACAACCATGGTAATGTATAGCGTAGCATCTCTAGATAACACAACCATGGTAATGTATAGCGGAGCATCTCTAGACAACACAACCATGGTAATGTATAGCGTAGCATCTCTAGATAACACAACCATGGTAATGTATAGCGGAGCATCTCTAGACAACACAACCATGGTAATGTATAGCGGAGCATCTCTAGACAACACAACCATGGTAATGTAAAGCGGAGCATCTCTAGACAATACAACCATGGTAATGTATAGCGGAGCATCTCTAGACAACACGACCATGGTAATGTACAGCGGAGCATCTCTAGACAACACGACCATGGTAATGTATAGCTGAGCATCTCTAGACAACACAACCATGGTAATGTATAGCGGAGCATCTCTAGACAACACAACCATGGTAATGTATAGCTGAGCGTCTCTCAATTATCCTGTAGCACATTATATTCCCCTTTGTACTCTCACAAGCTTACATTAATGGTTCAAAGGCCTTGTTTTGATTGCAGCCTCAAGGAGCTACACAAGTATCTTCTCTTGTCTTTAGAGGGACTAGTGATGTCATATCCTCTTTGTCATCAAAACGCTGCATTGTTCTTATATGACATGTGCTGTTGCTGGAGCCATTTTCGAGTAAGAATATACAATCCTTCCTATACAAGAAACATCACCAACCCTGTGAACCATTCGCCACTAGTAACACTCACGGTTTCAAGTGTTTTTCATTTTGCTGCCCGTCTTGAAATGAATTCCACTCTTTGCAGTGGATATCACTGCAGATATAGTAGCTGTGTGAGTAGTGGCTAAATATATGATTACTAGGTGCAAAGATAAACATGTCTGTTCAGATGCATATTTGGTGTCACAAAATAATACCCTAATAGGCTTTATTACATGTGTAACAATTATAATAAGCATTATCTCGCCAGGCTGCCAATTGAACAACCACGTGTGTCTATCCAGCCTGATCAGTTCCCCCTGCTAGAATGGTAAAGTTTAAACCATTCAAAAACTGAGCATTCCCGTTGATTAAATAGGACTATTTCATGTGTGCATATTGATGAGATTAAGAGTCATTTTAATGTCCAGACATGATTGAAATATGTATTGAAATGACAGTGTATTTCCTTGACACTTCCATGACAGTGTCCTATCAAACATGCTGGTGTGTTATTGCACACTATTATTGCACATAGTTCTATGTTATTATACTGTTATTATACATGTTATTATACTGTTATTATACATGCTATTATACTGTTATTATACATGTTATTATACATGTTATTATACTGTTATTATACATGTTATTATACTGTTTATATACTGTTATTATACATGCTATTATACTGTTAATATACATGTTATTATACATGTTATTATACATGTTATTATACTGTTAATATACATGTTATTATACTGTTAATATACATGTTATTATACTGTTAATATACATGATATTATACTGTTTATATACATGTTATTATACTGCTTATATACTGTTAATATACATGTTATTATACTGTTTATGTACTGTTAATATACATGTTATTATACTGTTTATGTACTGTTAATATACATGTTATTATACTGTTTATATACTGTTAATATACATGTTATTATACAGTTTATGTACTGTTAATATACATGTTATTATACTGTTTATATACTGTTAATATACATGTTATTATACAGTTTATGTACTGTTAATATACATGTTATTATACTGTTATTATACTGTTAATATACATGTTATTATACTGCTTATATACTGTTAATATACATGTTATTATACTCTTTATATACTGTTAATATACATATTATTATACTGTTAATATACATGTTATTATACTGTTTATATACTGTTAATATACATGTTATTATACAGTTTATATACTGTTAATATACTGTTTATATACTGTTATTGCACCTAGAGTTATGTTATTATACTGTTTTTTAATATTATTTTTACCTTCATTTAACTAGGCAAGTCAGTTAAGAACAAAATATTATTTACAATGACGGCCTAGGAACAATGGGTTAACTTTCTTGTTCAGGGGCAGAACGACAGATTTTTTGCCTTGTCAGTTTGGGGATTAGATCTTGCAACCTTTTGGTTACTGGCCCGACGATCTAACCACTAGGCTACCTGCCGCCTCAAAATTGCACCTAAAGTTATGTCATTATACATGATATTATGCTGCCAGAGTTATGCTGTTTTACATGATATATGTTATATATATTAGTCTATTATATATGTTGTAGCACTTACCGCTATGCTATTACTATTCTAACACATTGATACACGCTAGAGGGCCATCTCCAGTGATCCTTTGTGTAAACGAGGACGTAACATGGCCATAAGTCATAGCTCGTTGTTTATGGGGCTGAACTCCAGAGCTCACACAGGCTGCACCCCAAATGGCCGCCTATTCCCTATATTATAGTATATGTAGTATATTATAGAACCTGGTCAAAAGTAGTGCACTATAATATAAGGAATAGTGTGCCGTGTGGGCCACATGCACATAGTCACCAGGCAGCGGTAGACCTGCCTACCAGACCTGAGATATCTGGATATAAATGGCCTTAGCGGAGCCATTCACAGCCATTCCCAGCGGGGACTTAGTGATAGCAAAGGAAGTTCAAGGTATAATCTCAGTTGGCCCATGAAAAGGACTAATGAGAGACTGGATGAGGAAAAAGGAAGGTGATTATACTTTACATACTAACCTTGGCAACTGGACCTGTCCCCCTTTAATGACAGCATAATTCAACGTTCCACCTTGGGAATCTGCCATGGATTTTAGTTTATGAGGTCACCTATGTAACCTCAATCATTCTAGTTCACGCTCTGTCTTTGCTTCGGTGACTCTCCCTACCATCCCTACCTCCCTGCCTCGGTCCTACATGGTTGGAGTATTGCAGAAAACCCGCTAGCTGTTGATGGGTTATTTTTGCTCGAAACATTTCGAACTTCTATTCCCTCCTCCTCTTTTTTTTATAAGAATATTTTCAGGGTTTGAATGTAATCATCTGCTGATGCCTGATGAACATACGTTTTCAAATGTATAAATTGAGTAAATGATAGAGCTGTACTAGATATGTGTTGCCGTTTGTTCATCTCTAAGGCCAAGTATTAGAACACGTAGATGAATCCTGGACAATGTGAACCGTGCTTCCTCATCTGCATTGCCTGCTGTTTTGGGGGGGTTTTAGCCTGGGTTTCTGTATACTGTAGCACTTTGTGACATCTGCTAATGTAAAAGAAAAAGGCTTCATAAATACATGTAAATGATTGATTTGACTGTACATCAGCAGACAACAATGTTATCTCAAATCCAAGGGCAGTTTCAGAAGCTCATGCCAACATGGGTTAATTGCATGATTTGTAGTGGACTGAAGTTCCACCTACACCTAGTCAGAGGAGAAACCACAGCTACAACGAAACAACCCAGAAAGGGTAATTCATCTTGAGTTCAGTTTAGTCGTTAGTCGGGTCTGCAGAGGTTCCCTCTGGGACTAACTGAGTGTTAGTCACACTGTGTTCCATACTGCTGGCCCGGTTGAAAAGGTACCTAATTGATATCGGATCTTATTATGTATTGATCACAGTCGGCTGCTCCATGTCTGAGTACTGCCGTGTCTAATTAAACTATTACATGTATTCCCCCTGCTTTTTCAATACAATAAGAATACGACAACGTAATGTATTAAAACGTCCATTATTCACAAAGTATATCAGTAGAGTTGTCATATTTAGTGGCTTCACTCTGTGAGTCATTTGGAAAAGATGTGTGTACCGTTGACAGTGGTTTTTGACTGCGTTGTACGAGGTGAGACAAAGTGACTCTGGGGACTTACATTATTAAAGGCCTTAGATGTGTTTTGCTTGTTTTCAGATGATGAAATATACGATCGTTCAGCGAGAGAAAGAGGTAGAACCGTGCTAAGACTAGTTAAAAGACACTTCCTGCTCTGAAGGAAGCACAACACAGCATGAGCACGCTGCTTGACTCTCACACCATCACAAAGACACCATCAGTCATTTTTTTTATTTAACCTTTACTTAACTAGGCAAGTCAGTTAAAACCTCTACGGGATCTGTGACCCCCCCCCCCCCCTCCCCCCCTCCATGGGACGTTGAGCTAACGTGCGCTAATGTGATTAGCATGAGGTTGTAAGTAACAAGAACATTTCCCAGGACATAGACATATCTGATATTGTCAGAAAGCTTAAATTCTTGTTATTCTAACTGCACTGTCCAATTTAAAGTAGCTGTTATAATAGAGCCATACAGCATTGGCATTGAAACAACATTACTAAAGTACATTGAGTTTAAGGTTTACAGAAACAATCTTGAATTACTTTAGCTCATTCAGTCACATCAGCATTGTCTTCTCTCCTTCCTCTATTGTCTATGGGGGCTCCCGAGTGGCACAGCCATCTAAGGCACTGCATCTCAGTGCTAGAGGTGTCACTACAGACCCTGGTTCGATTCCAGGCTGTATCACAACTGGCTGTGATTGGGAGTCCCATAGTGTGTTGCACAATTGGCCCAGCATCATCTGGGTTTGGCCAGGGTAGGTCGAATATGTTGTTAATTGTGGATCACACTGCCCCCCCCCCCCCCCCCCCCCCCCATTTTGCCAAATCTTACTGCCTGTAGCTCAGGCTGTGAAGCAAGAATAGATCTAGTCAAAGAAAATACAATGAAATGCAAAACAAAGGCCACAATGTATTATTCCAGTTCAGCCACAGTTTAGATTGTAGCCACCAGATGGGAGCAGTGTATGCGCAAAGTTTTAGACTGATCTAATGAATCATTATATTTATGTTCAAAATGTTGTATCAAGACTGCCCAAATGTGCCTAATTGTTTTATTGATATATTTTCAAGTTCATAACTGTGTACTCTCCTCAAACAATAGCATGGTGTTACTCTATAGAGTACATGTCATATATTGTGTTATACCATTCAGCCTTATAACTCCATCGGGGGGGGGGGGGACATGTTCTTTAAACATTTACATTTAACATTTAAGTCATTTAGCAGACGCTCTTATCCAGAGCGACTTACAAATTGGAAAGTTCATGCATATTCATCCTGGTCCCCCCGTGGGAATTTAAACCTGGTCCACCCGTGGGAATTGAACCCACAACACTGGCGTTGCAAGCGCCATGCTCTACCAACTGAGCCACACGGGACCACATACAGAAATAGTCATGCAAACCATGCAGAAATAGTCATGGCTTGCATCAACATTTTGACACAATGGCCCGGATTCACAAACATCAACGTGAGAAGTTTCTTATTAAGGAAAAAATATATAAAAAGTTCATAAGATTGTTTTGTAAGTGCAATTCTTCAAAAATGTTCTTAGGAGCTCATTGTTTTCCTTAGGAACTTTGTGACTATCTTCTTATGTGGCATTAGTGATGTGCTTGAAACCAATAAATAAGTCTATGTGACAGGGATGATAGGATTCGGCCCACAGTACAGTGTTGTTATTTTCATTTTATTACATTTATTTATTTGCTTTTTGTCCCGAGAAGTTGCCCAAGAAAATGTTCATGGTAACAAAAGTATCAATTCGTCACGAGACAAGGGTTTAGCCGTACTAAAGGTAAAAGTATATTTCCAAGAAGAAATCCTAAAAGATTGTTTTCAAGAATCTCAAAATCCCATTTCTTATTTGTTCTTAGAGAGAAACATAGGAAATGACGTAAGAACATTTCCCAATAACTTTATTGAGGAATAGCAACTTTGCTTAACTTATTAAGTATATAGTTAAGGAACAAAATGGCAGTTAAAAAGAAATGTCTTCTTAATGAAGAAGTTTTTTTTTAAATCTGGACACAGCAGTACAATTCAAATCATACAGCAGTAGTCACTGGATAAATCACGCCTGTTCACTCACAAAGGTGATTCTTCAAGAAATAAAAAGAGAATTAGTTCATACAAAAGAGACAGGAGAATAGATGTAATGTCTATACATTCACTGTGTTTCACTGGTTATTAATTAGTGGGAAATGATCAACTGAAACACAAAACTAACACCAAAACATAAAACAAACATCAACAAAAAAATTAAAACAAGCTTGATGAATTGGTCAAATAAATTCACAGTCTTTCAAAAGGTTTTTTTCCCCCCTAATAGATAAGATGTATTATATGTTTTGTGAATATTACCACTGTCAGTTATTTAATTTGTGTATAGCGTTTATTTAATGCCAACTTTCAATTGATCTTTAGAAATCCCTGAGAGCTTTGACGTGCAATGCCAGTTCCTCTCCCATTCTAGGATCTGTCCCTTTCCCTGGTTCAGATCCGTCACTTTCCCTGGTTCAGATCCGTCACTTTCCCTGGTTCAGATCTGTCCCTTTCCCTGGTTCAGATCCGTCCCTTTCCCTGGTTCAGATCCGTCCCTTTCCCTGGTTCAGATCTTTCCCTGGTTCAGATCCGTCCCTTTCCCTGGTTCAGATCCGTCACTTTCCCTGGTTCAGATCTTTCCCTGGTTCAGATCTGTCCCTTTCCCTGGTTCAGATCCGTCACTTTCCCTGGTTCAGATCTATCACTTTCCCTGGTTCAGATCTGTCCCTTTCCCTGGTTCGGATCCGTCACTTTCCCTGGTTCAGATCTTTCCCTGGTTCAGATCTGTCCCTTTCCCTGGTTCAGATCCGTCACTTTCCCTGGTTCAGATCTGTCCCTTTCCCTGGTTCGGATCCGTCACTTTCCCTGGTTCAGATCTATCCCTTTCCCTGGTTCAGATCCGTCACTTTCCCTGGTTCAGATCTATCACTTTCCCTGGTTCAGATCCGTCCCTTTCCCTGGTTCAGATCCGTCCATTTCCCTGGTTCAGATCCGTCCCTTTCCCTGGTTCAGATCTTTCCCTGGTTCAGATCTGTCCCTTTCCCTGGTTCAGATCCGTCCCTTTCCCTGGTTCAGATCCGTCCCTTTCCCTGGTTCAGATCTTTCCCTGGTTCAGATCCGTCCCTTTCCCTGGTTCAGATCCGTCACTTTCCCTGGTTCAGATCCGTCCCTTTCCCTGGTTCAGATCCGTCCCTTTCCCTGGTTCAGATCCGTCCCTTTCCCTGGTTCAGATCCGTCCCTTTCCCTGGTTCAGATCCGTCCCTTTCCCTGGTTCAGATCCGTCCCTTTCCCTGGTTCAGATCCGTCCCTTTCCCTGGTTCAGATCTTTCCCTTTCCCTGGTTCAGATCCGTCCCTTTCCCTGGTTCAGATCTTTCCCTGGTTCAGATCCGTCCCTTTCCCTGGTTCAGATCTATCCCTTTCCCTGGTTCAGATCCGTCCCTTTCCCTGGTTCAGATCCGTCCCTTTTCCTGGTTCAGATCCGTCCCTTTCCCTGGTTCAGATCCGTCCCTTTCCCTGGTTCAGATCCGTCCCTTTCCCTGGTTCAGATCTATCACTTTCCCTGGTTCAGATCCGTCACTTTCCCTGGTTCAGATCTGTCACTTTCCCTGGTTCAGATCTATCACTTTCCCTGGCTCAGGAGAGGGAAAAGAGAGCTCTCAGCGGACCCTTGCAAAGCCAAATGTTACACCAGCCAGACCACATCTCAACGCCAAACATGATCATACTGATAGACTACTGATAGGCTACTATTCCTCACTCAAATGCCCTCTACTTTTAGAGGAAAGATATGGATTACATTGTGAAATAGTTTTTACATTAATTTGATTATCTAAATAAGGATATTATTGATCGGTTAGGTGCATGTCCACAATTTCTCCTCTGTCATAAAATCAAAGTAGATTACAGCATTGAGAGAATCAGACATGAGTTGTAAAATAAAAAGCCGCACACATTACCGATAACACTTGCTAATTTATTTCATTTATGGTTTATCAAGTACCACATCTGTATTTTTGTACTTAATGTAAAATACCCTATACCTTTATACTGTTAATACATATTATCAATTCATCTATGTGGATTCATATTCACAGTGTGGCACGGGGGATTTATCACAGCAGGCATGGTTTGTGTTACCATATTGCCACCTAGTGACATTGCATCAAATGTGCTCTCTTGATTCTTGGAGGAGGGATTAGGTTGGATAGTACAGTACTGTTGTGGATTTGATTCTGAGGCATTGTGCGAATTTTGTCGATAGTATTGCAATGAATCAAGACATGATCATTGAAATGCGAATTTTGTCGATAGTATTGCAATGAATCAAGACATGATCATTGAAATGTGTTCATTGGCATGAGAAGAATTTGGAAACTATCGGATACCGTTTATAGAGTTGTGTTTTTCACAACGACTGTCCGATCGAAATCAACTACTCAGACTGTTTTGGTGGGAGGGCAGTTATATCTTTTAAAATGAGGGAATAAAACAGCAGAAAAAAAGTTCAATATTTCCTTTTTATATATCAACGGAGTTGTTTTGTCAAAGACATGACCAACTTCTCTATGGTTTGTAGTGCACTGTATGTTGGGACACATTTAGAAACACTTTATTCACATTAGACATAATGGTCACAGTCATCCTCCATAAGACTGTAACCATTCCATTGCACCACATACAGCCACATGCGGTTTACAGTGGCTTAAAGTGCATCCTCCCGCTCTTACTGCAAGTAGAGGGAAATTATTGCTTCCTTTGGAGGAGAACCCTGTAGAGGTTAGCTTTTTTGGAGGAGAACCCTGTAGAGGTTAGCTTTTTGGAGGAGAACCCTGTAGAGGTTAGCTTTTTGGAGGAGAACCCTGTAGAGGTTCGCTTTTTGGAGGAGAACCCTGTAGAGGTTTGCTTTTTGGAGGAGAACCCTGTAGAGGTTAGCTTTGTGGAGGAGAACCCTTTAGAGGTTAGCTTTTTGGAGGAGAACCCTGTAGAGGTTAGCGTCCATTGGAAGAGAACCTTGTAGAGCTTAGCTTCCATTGGAAGAGAACCTTGTAGAGCTTAGCGTCCATTGAAAGAGAACCTTGTAGAGCTTAACGTCCATTGGAAGAGAACCTTGTAGAGCTTAGCTTCCATTGGAAGAGAACCTTGTAGAGCTTAGCATCCATTGGAAGAGAACCTTGTAGAGCTTAGCTTCCATTGGAGGAGAACCCTGTAGAGATTAGCTTCCATTGGAGGACAACCCTGTAGAGGGTAGCTTCCATTGGAGGACAGCAGAGTCAATCACCACCTTCCGGAGACACCTGAAACCCCACCTCTTTAAGGAATACCTAGGATAGGATAAAGTAATCCTTCTGACCCCCCCCCCCCCCTTAAAAGATTTAGATGCACTATTGTAAAGTGGCTGTCCCACTGGATGTCATAAGGTGAATGCACCAATTTGTAAGTCGCTCTGGATAAGAGCGTCTGCTAAATGACTTAAATGTAAATGTAAAATGTAACCCTGTAGAGGGTAGCTTCCATTGGAGGAGAACCCTGTAGAGGTTATTTTCCATTGGAGGAGAACCCTATTCCACATTGTAGAATAATAGTGAAGACATCAAACTATGAAATAGCACATATGGAAATATGTACTAAGCAAAAAAAGTTTTAAACACATCAAAATATATTTTAGATTTGAGATTCTTCAAAGTAGCCACCGTTTGCCTTGATGACAGCTTTGCACACTCTTGGCATTCTCGCAACCAGCTTAATGAGGTAGTCACCTGGGATGCATTTCAAATAACAGGTGTGCTTTGTTAAAAGTTCATTTCTTTTTATGTATTTTTTTCTTAATGCGTTTGAGTCAATCAGTTGTGTTGTGACAAGGTAGGGGTGATTTACAGAAGATAGCCCTATTTGGTAAAATACCAAGTCCATATTATGGCAAGAACAGCTCAAATAAGCAAAGAGAAACGACAGTCCATCATTACTTTCAGACATGAAGGTCAGTCAACCCGGAGAATTTGAAGAACTTTTTTGATAACATAGCTACAGTATTTCACTTTTTAATGTGTATAGTATTGCTTGCTTGGTGTTGTCCAATCAATTTTGTAACCTCCCCCTCTTCTAATTAGGGCTGATTGGAAAAGCTGTTCAAAAGAGGACATTGTATTATTTTTTTGTACTCCCTGACGAAGGCCATGCAGCCGAAACACGGCGGATTATTAAAACTTTGTTTCAATTGAACATGCCATACAAATAAATGCATTTTAATTAATTATATGAAGAGTACCTTGGTCCACCTTTCTTTTTGAGAACTTTGAAAGTTTCTTCAAGTGCAGTCGCAAAAACCATTAAGCCCTATGATGAAACTGTCTCTCATGAGGACCACCACAGGAAAGGAAGACCCAGAGTTACCTCTGCTACAGAGGATAAGTTCATTAGAGTTACCAGCCTCAGTAATTACAGCCCAAATAAATGCTTCACAGTGTTCAAGTAACAGACACATCTCAACATCAACTGTTCAGAGGAGACTGCGTGAATCAGGCCTTCATGGTCGGATTGCTGCAAAGAAACCACCACTAAAGGACACCAATAACAAGAAGAGACTTGCTTGGGCCAAGAAACATGTGCAATGGACAATAGACCGGTGGAAATCCATCCTTTGGTCCGAATTTAAGAGTTTTGGTTCCAACCGCAGTGGCTTTGTGAGACGCAGAGTAGGTGAACGAATGACCTCCACATGTGTGATTCCAATCGTGAAGCATGGAGGAGGAGGTGTGATGGTGTGGGGATGCTTTACTGGTGACACTGTCTGTGATTTATTTAGAATTCAAGGCACACCTAACCAGCATGCGTACCACAGCATTCTTTAGCGATACGCCATCCCATCTGGTTTGTGCTAAGTGGGACTATCAGTTATTTTTTTAACAGGAAAATGACCCAACACACCTTCAGGCTGTGTAAGGGCTATTTGACCAAGAAGGAGAGTGATGGAGTGCTGCATCAGATAAACTGGCCTACACAGTCACTCGACCTCAACCAAATTGAGATGGTTTGGGATGAGTTGGACTGCAAAGGGAAGGAAAAGCAGCCAGTAAGTGCTCAGCATAAGGTGGAACTCCTTCAAGATTGTTGGAAAAGCATTCCAGGTGAAGCTGGTTGAGAGAATGCCAAGAGTGTGCAAAGCTGTCATCAAAGCAAACGATGGCTACTTATATATAAGATATGTAAATATATATGTAAATATAAAATATGTTTTGATTTGTTTAACACTTTTTTGGTTACTACATGATTCCATATGTGTTATTTTATAGTTTTGATGTCTTCACTATTATTCTACAATGTAGAAAATAGTAAAAGTAAAGAAAAACCCTTGAATGAGTAAGCGTGTCCAAAACTTTGACTGGTACCGTACGTCTGGATGGCGTCTAGGGTGTTCTAACTGTGGGAAGTACTGTAGTCCACTACCAGAGGAGAAGGAGAGACTAAATGCATCCTGAATGCAAGTGATTCAATAACAATCTATGAAACAGAGAACATTCCTGGTCATCCCATTGACTGGTAAGGCATTGTGATCTACTCTGGTCTAACCAGTCAGAAAAGAATGTTCTGAGGATTCTCAGAACTATATTCCAACACAGCTCTGTAATGGTTCTACTTTTGGTCACACAGTAATACTCTTTCTATGCTAAATAGGGATGTGGGACTGTTAGATCTAACCAATGAACTGTACAATAGGTACTAATTGGAGCAAGGAAACCATCCCCCAGAATTGTTATCAGCCTCAAGAGAGATTTGTGTCTGAGGACAAGCAGAAAGAAAGGAATCCTTTCGTTATGTGTACTTTGATGAGCTACTGTACCAAAGGAAATCACAGGACGTTACCCTTACATGCTTTGTTAGAGTATTGCTATAATTGTATAATTTTGTAATTATTAAACCTTTTGACATTACATGCATTTCATACATTTTCTGTGGGATGATGTATAACTTTTTGCTGAATATTCTTCAACTGGATTTGACAGGGGGGTATAAACCACAGAAGAAGAAGAGAAGACAGTTAAATTTGTTCTTTTAACAGCAGGAAGGGGCAATTTCTTTGCCGGTTTAGATCAGTTAGAGGATAAATTGCTGTGTTTCACAGTAAGCACATATTCTGGCAATCTATTGAACAATGTTGTTCGTATATAATTTAACAAACATCTGGATTTCAAAGGGCTGCTAATGATTTCCCATCCGTCTTCTTCTAAATGGCTAAAGTGCATGTAATTACAATGATAATTAAATATGAATCTGTTTCTGTCAATTGCAGCGATTCATCATTCTTACATGAAATATATACTTCCATTGAAGACAGAATGGATTCATTCAAATTATATAACAGGTATATTTCTTTCCTCAAGCTGACTGTTCAGTCGCTATGTTTAAAATATCCCTTTTTTTTCTTAAAGATCAGTAATACCTCTTCTTCGTGTGTGTTAGTTGCTACATCCTCTCCTCACAGGTTGTTGAGAAGAGGAGTGAGAACAATAATATTATTTAAAACCTAATATCCAATATCTCACAATTCAAAACTGTGAAACTGACTGATATGAGATATTTTCCATCTTCGGGAAACACATCGTTTAGTGCATCATCCATCCACCATTTAGAAAACATATGTAATCTCTACTACTTGGCACTTTTCACTCTTGCAGACGAACATACCTTAAATGAAATTTTGGGCAAAAAGGCAAACTCAGCTCCATATCAGATGGCTCATTCAATACAAAACCTACAGATATTGCAAACTACTTTAATGATTTGTTTTTATTGACAAGATTAGCAAACTTAGGCATGACATGCCAGCAACAAACTCTGACACTACACATTTATGTATAATATCTGAATATAATTATGAAAGACAAGCGTTGTAATTTTGAATTCCGTAAAGTGAGTGAACGGTATTGCCACTCCTATTTGCCATCTTTTCAATACAGGCTTAAAAAAAGTATGCGCCCTCAAGCCTGGAGGGAAGCAAAAGTAATTCCGATAGTAAAGCCCCCGTTTCTGGCTCAAATAGCCAACCATCAGCCTGTTACCAACCCATAGTAAACTTTTGGAAAAAATTGTGTATGATCAGATACAATGCTGTTTTACAGTAAACCAATTGACAACAAATGTTCAGCATGCTTATAGGGAAGGACATGCAACAAGTACAGCACTTACATAAATGACTGATGATTGGATGAGAGAAATTGATGATGAAAAGATTGTAGGGGCTGTTTTGTTAGACTTCAGTGCGACGTTTGACATTATCGATCAGAGTCTGCTGCTAGAAAAACTTAGGTGTTGTGGCTTTACACCCCCTGCTATAATGTGGATAAAGAGTTACATGTGTAACAGAACACAGAGGGCGTTCTTTAACGGAGTAAGCCTGGATTGTAAATTGTCATGGTCAAAACATGTTGATTACAACAGTAGCTAAGATGGGGTGAAGGGATGGAGTGCTGCATGAGATGACCTGGCCTCCACATTCACCCAACCTCAACCCAATTGAGATGGTTTGGGAGGAGTTGGACCGCATAGTGAAGGAAAAGCAGCCAACAAGTGCTCAGCATATGTGGGAACTCCTTCAGGACTGTTGGGCACTCCCGGGTGGCGCAGTGGTCTAGGGCACTGTCTAGGGCACTGCTAAATGACTAAAATGTAAATGTAAATGGGGATCCATAATAAACCTCAGGAAGAGTAGCTGGGGGAATCCATAGTAAATACAAATACAAATGCACATATTTGAACGTCTCTTTGTGCATTTTTGGCAACACCACTTAGAATACAGAAACATATATCTCTAGCTGTAGTCTCTTGGGGAGAGACACTAATTGGCACGTTTCACTCTTGTCGATCAGCACACTCTTCATTGCATAACTTTGCAAAGCATTTACTTTACGTCCACCACTTATAAAACATGTATCTTCCTAGCCTCTAACAGATACTTATAAAACATGTATCTTTCTGGCCTCTAACAGATACTTATAAAACATGTATCTTCCTAGCCTCTAACAGATACTTATAAAACATGTATCTTCCTGGCCTCTAATAGATACTTATAAAACATGTATCTTCCTGGCCTCTAACAGATACTTATAAAACATGTATCTTCCTGGCCTCTAACAGATACTTATAAAACATGTATCTTCCTGGCCTCTAACGGATACTTATAAAACATGTATCTTCCTGGCCTCTAACAGATACTTATAAAACATGTATCTTCCTGGCCTCTAACAGATACTTATAAAACATGTATCTTCCTGGCCTCTAACAGATACTTATAAAACATGTATCTTCCTGGCCTCTAACAGATACTTATAAAACATGTATCTTCCTGGCCTCTAACAGATACTTATAAAACATGTATCTTCCTGGCCTCTAACAGATACTTATAAAACATGTATCTTCCTGGCCTCTAACGGATACTTATAAAACATGTATCTTCCTGGCCTCTAACAGATACTTATAAAACATGTATCTTTCTATTCTCTAACAGATACTTATAAAACATGTATCTTCCTGGCCTCTAACAGATACTTATAAAACATGTATCTTCCTGGCCTCTAACAGATACTTATAAAACATGTATCTTCCTGGCCTCTAACAGATACTTATAAAACATGTATCTTCCTGGCCTCTAACGGATACTTATAAAACATGTATCTTCCTGGGCTCTAACAGATACTTATAAAACATGTATCTTCCTGGCCTCTAACAGATACTTATAAAACATGTACCTTCCTGGCCTCTAACAGATACTTATAAAACATGTATCTTCCTGGCCTCTAACAGATACTTATAAAACATGTATCTTCCTGGCCTCTAACAGATACTTATAAAACATGTATCTTCCTGGCCTCTAACGGATACTTAGAAAACATGTATCTTCCTGGCCTCTAACAGATACTTATAAAACATGTATCTTCCTGGCCTCTAACAGATACTTATAAAACATGTATCTTCCTGGCCTCTAACAGATACTTATAAAGCATGTATCTTCCTAGCCTCTAACAGATACTTATAAAACATGTATCTTCCTAGCCTCTAACAGATACTTATAAAACATGCATCTTCATGGCCTCTAACAGATACTATGTGGCACTTTTCACTCCTCCAGCTCCTCTTTCCCTTCTCAACACGGCGCAGTCCAGCTGACAGTCAGCTGACCGTTAGATCACTAATTCCTTATTAGAAACGATGAGCTTCCTCATCACCTGGCTTTTGAAAAGGTTAGGCCCTGGGCCCTAAGGAGTAGTATAGGCAGTCCTTCGCCTGACAGGTTAGGCCTTGGGCGTTAAGGAGTAGAATAGGCAGTACTTCCCTCTTTCCGGCGGACTTGACAGAATTCTGCTTCACAAGTCCAGCTCTTATTGATTGGGGGCTTCAGGTTGCCTTTCCAGTCTGCAGTACGGCATACTAAGCTGCTGTATAATCAATGTCTCATAGAGGTACATTACAGTCACATGCAGCCTACGGTTGGGGTTGGGGTTGGGGTTGGCTGGGGTTGGGGCTGGTGCTGGGGCTGGGGCTGGGGTTGGGGTCGAGGTTGCACAAACCATCAAATTATACAGTAGAGATAGATAGAAGTAACCCAATATCTACATGGCTGACAGAGTTTTTAAAATGAAAAGAGCAGCCCATTGTGGAAAAGACATGTGGTAGTATTGATAGAACAGCTTATCCTGGAAGCAGTGGTGGAAAAAGTACCCAATTGTCATACTTGAGTAAAAGTAAAGATATCCTTAATAGAAAATGAGTCCAGTAAAAGTGAAAGTCACTCCGTAAAATACTACTTGAGTAAAAGTCTAAAAGTATTTGGTTTTAAATATGCTTAAGTGTCAAAAGTAAAAGTATAAATAATTTCACTTTCATTATATTAAGAAAATCAGACGGCACAATTTATTTTATTTATTTTTATTTACGGATAGCCAGGGGCACACTCCAACATTCAGACATCATTTACAAACAAAGCATGTATGCTTCAGAGTATGGAAGACCAGGGATGTTCTCTGTTTAGTGAGTCCACCAGATCAGAGGCAGTAGGGAAGACCAGGGATGTTCTCTGTTTAGTGAGTCCACCAGATCAGAGGCAGTAGGGAAGACCAGGGATGTTCTCTGTTTAGTGAGTCCACCAGATCAGAGGCAGTAAGGAAGACCAGGGATGTTCTCTGTTTAGTGAGTCCACCAGATCAGAGGCAGTAGGGAAGACCAGGGATGTTCTCTGTTTAGTGAGTCCACCAGATCAGAGGCAGTAGGGATGACCAGGGATGTTCTCTGTTTAGTGAGTCCACCAGATCAGAGGCAGTAAGGATGACCAGGGATGTTATCTTGATGTGTGTGAATTAGACCAGTTCCTGTCCTGCTAAGCATTCAAAATTTAACGAGTACTGTTGGGTGTCAGGGAAAACGTATGGAGTAAAAAGTACATAATTTTCTTTAGGGATGGAGTGAAGTAAAAGTAAAAGTTGTCAAAAATAGAAATAGTAAAGTACAGATACCCAAAATAACAATTTAAGTAATACTTTAAAGTATTTTTACTCAAGTACTTTACTGCCTGGAAGGCATACAGAGTAGACAATGATTTGGTGGTATTGGTTTCCATACGAAAATGTTTGCTAAATCTTACCCCCAAAATCTCTGAATTGAGATATGTTGTGTCTGGAATGTTCAAAATACCAAGACATAGCCAGTACTTGAACTTGTCTGTGTCAGCTCAGACTTGTGGTGACCTACGGTGTCCATTTCAGGACAGAAAAGGCAAGTTAAGTCAAGGGTCTCATCCGGGAAATGAAGTATGTTGAATAAGTTATATGAATATCTGTCATCAGGTTGCTAAATCAACATATCTTTATCAACATAAAGAGAATAAATTGTCACGCCCTGGCCTTAGTATTCTTTGTTTTCTTTATTATTTTAGTTAGGTCAGGGTGTGACATGGGGAATGTTTGTGTTTTGTCTCGTTTTTGGTGGTTATATGGAAAAGGGGGTGTTGGGTTTAGTTTATGGGTTTGTGTTGAGTGAATGTTTCTAGGTATGTCTATGGTTGAGTGAATGTTCTAGGTATGTCTATGGTTGCCTGAGTGGTTCCCAATTAGAGACAGATGTCTTTCATTTGTCTCTGATTGGGAGCCATATTTTAGGCGGCCATGGGCATTATGTTTTTGTCGGGTCATTGTCTAGGTCTGTGTCTAGGTTGCATGTTTTGCATTTTGTTCGGTTCTAGCTTCACGGTCGTCTATTTGTTGTTTTGCTTCGTTTGTTTTCTCCTAAATAAAGAGAAGATGTCTTTTTTACATGCTGCGCCTTGGTCCTCTCTCTCTCCCATGGTCAATCGTGACATAAATAGAATAGGGTGCCATTTGTTTTGTTTTTTGCCATTCTCTTAAGGTTTAAAACTACAGTAGTATTTAATGGGTTAAATGGAAGCCGACACAGGAGGATCACTTCTTTAATCAGGATTAAACATTGATACAACCTCCATGTGACAGCCAGGGACCCCTTCCATTGCCTGCACGGAAACCATGAATACATCTGTCTCCTCTGAAAATGACTGACTACACATTCTTTAGTATTAATTACAAGTGGGAAATTACTTTGTTCATCAATCAAAAAATGGCCCCTCCACTTGTCAAATGTAATACAGTGACACAATGCGAGAAGGGCCCTAGTCATGTTCTGTTAACTACCTTATTGTCTTGACAGACATTGCATGTGAAAGCAGCTGCCTTTTGTTTCGCTGGGGGTTTTGTCACACTCCACAGAGCCAGCTACCTACCCCTGCTGAGACGAGGTTCAACCCAGATGTCTGAAATAGAGCGGACGTAAATGATCATGTCAAGGTAGATTAATAGCTAAGATTAGAAAGAGTAACCTATCGCCACCGCTGTTCAAATGCATACAGTCAGCCACAATGAAAGGACAAGCGTTTAAAAATGTCACGCAGACGCACCATGTGTAACCAGCAGGCTAAGTCCTAAATGGTAGCCTATTCCGTGTGTAGTGCACTACGTTTGACCAGGACCCATACAAAAGTAGTGCACTATATAGGGAATAAGGTGCGATTTGGGACACATTTCACCAGACACTGGTATTTATTTATTTATTTATTTTATTTCACCTTTATTTAACCAGGAAGGCAAGTTGAGAACAAGTTCTCATTTGCAACTGCGACCTGGCCAAGATAAAGCAAAGCAGTTTGACACATACAACAACACAGAGTTACACATGGACTAAAACAAACATACAGTCAATAATACAGTAGAAAAATAAGTCTATATACAATGTGCGCAAATGAGGTGAGATAAGGGAGTTAAAGGCAATAAATAGGCAGTGGTGGCAAAGTAAATACTATATAGCAATTAAAACACTGGAATGGTAGATTTGACAATAGATGAGTGTGCAAAGTAGAAATACTGGGGTGCAAAGGAGCAAAATAAATAAATAAATACAGTAGGGGAAGAGGTAGTTGTTTGGGCTATTTATATTATATATGTATATATATATATTTATATATATTATATATTTATAGATGGTATAAATTCATCCTCTTAGCAAGGGAATTCTGATGTAAAAACTACCTGGGCAGTTTGAAGAGTTTCAGGCAATTGCTGTGATTCGTACATGAGACTCTTATCCTATACTCAATCAATTCAATGTACAGCAAGTGGAGGAAACTACAGTACCTTCTCTCTGGAAGTGGTGATCTCAGAGAGGGCACAGAGACGGAGGAGATATACGGAGGATAGAGAGAGAGTCAATCCCACTAGACGAATTGCAAAGCTGCTAGCATGGGAGTCTAACATCTTGGTTCACAATAGCAGCCAACACAACCTGCACAAATGGATTCTGTTATTTCAACAGATATTTTACCTCTGTATTTTTCCAGGAAAACCACCTGAGTCAAGTGAGACAAACATGCTAATATTTATAGTATGCATTGGATTGTCAATGCATTGCTATGGAATTAATAGCTAGCGTTATACTGCCATTGGTTGACTAGGGCCCTTAGACCTGGAATGAATAGCTAGTGTTATACTGGCATTGGTTGACTAGGGCCCTTAGGCCCGGACTGAATAACAAGTGTGAGAACAAAACACTTTACCTCACATGAGCCACGTACTGAATTCATGGCATGTTCACTTTGATTATGACCTCTTGTGAGTACTTTGTGTGATACAATTGCAGCAGATTATAGATTTGACCTGAAGGAAAATGCACAATGTGAAGTTTAGAAATGTCAGAGTCGTTGAACAGGAGAATGGATTTAGTGAGAATTTATAGATCACCAAATTGTATTATCTTAGAGGGGGGGAGGAGAGCCTACCTTTTCAGAAGGAGAGCCCACAGAGCCTACCTTTTCAGAATGCACACCACTGTTGTCTTATTTTGCCTGGAGCAAAGACTGATATCTGTGAATTTGCATATACATGTATTTGCAGAGATACAATCAAACATCAAGGAGCAGACACAATTCCGGACTTCAAAGCGGAATACCAACCAGTTCTCTCTATAACTAATACATAAAGCCCAGAGCCCTAGGAGGGCGGGAGGGAGGGGGGGAGGGTGGGAGGAGGACAGCGTCATGCTTCCTCTTCGTAACAGATAACATTAAAGCCCACAGAGAAGTTTTAAACAGCTACCGTATTGTGACTCAGGTCAGGGAACACATCCCGATTCTGTCCCGACACAATACTCCACCGTGTGCCAGCTGTCTAGTATATAACATAATCTATGTATATAGATACAGGCCAGAATGTCAACATGCATACTAATATAACAGAACCTCTATGGATACAGGCTAGAATGTCAACATGCATTCTAATATAACAGAACCTCTATGGATACAGGCTAGAATGTCAACATGCATTCTAATATAACAGAACCTCTATGGATACAGGATAGAATGTCAACATGCATTCTAATATAACAGAACCTCTATGGATACAGGATAGAATGTCAACATGCATTCTAATATAACAGAACCTCTATGGATACAGGCTAGAATGTCAACATGCATTCTAATATAACAGAACCTCTATGGATACAGGATAGAATGTCAACATGCATTCTAATATAACAGAACCTCTATGGATACAGGCTAGAATGTCAACATGCATTCTAATATAACAGAACCTCTATGGATACAGGATAGAATGTCAACATGCATTCTAATATAACAGAACCTCTATGGATACAGGCTAGAATGTCAACATGCATTCTAATATAACAGAACCTCTATGGATACAGGATAGAATGTCAACATGCATTCTAATATAACAGAACCTCTATGGATACAGGATAGAATGTCAACATGCATTCAAATATAACAGAACCTCTATGGATACAGGATAGAATGTCAACATGCATTCTAATATAACAGAACCTCTATGGATACAGGATAGAATGTCAACATGCATTCTAATATAACAGAACCTCTATGGATACAGGATAGAATGTCAACATGCATTCTAATATAACAGAACCTCTATGGATACAGGATAGAATGTCAACATGCATTCTAATATAACAGAACCTCTATGGATACAGGATAGAATGTCAACATGCATTCTAATATAACAGAACCTCTATGGATACAGGATAGAATGTCAACATGCATTCAAATATAACAGAACCTCTATGGATACAGGATAGAATGTCAACATGCATTCTAATATAACAGAACCTCTATGGATACAGGATAGAATGTCAACATGCATTCTAATATAACAGAACCTCTATGGATACAGGATAGAATGTCAACATGCATTCTAATATAACAGAACCTCTATGGATACAGGATAGAATGTCAACATGCATTCTAATATAACAGAACCTCTATGGATACAGGATAGAATGTCAACATGCATTCTAATATAACAGAACCTCTATGGATACAGGATAGAATGTCAACATGCATTCTAATATAACAGAACCTCTATGGATACAGGATAGAATGTCAACATGCATTCTAATATAACAGAACCTCTATGGATACAGGATAGAATGTCAACATGCATTCTAATATAACAGAACCTCTATGGATACAGGATAGAATGTCAACATGCATTCTAATATAACAGAACCTCTATGGATACAGGATAGAATGTCAACATGCATTCTAATATAACAGAACCTCTATGGATACAGGCTAGCACATTAGACAATGTTTCTGTGTGTCATTTGCAGTATACCAAGGTGCTACTCAATCAAACCAAGGTCAAATCATAAATCAGACCGTTTTTCTTAAAGATATAATTAAAATGTAAATTCTCCTCACATACTGTACAGCGGGTTCATGCCTCAAACACATGTTTTGAGCTACATAATAATTTATGCCCCAAAGTGATCCAAAAATGCTAGGGTTCATCTCTATCTCGTTCTCTTTCAAAGGTGAGATTGACCATGTCAGGGTACAGTGACTACAATAGCACTATTACCTAATGCAGCTCCTCAAATTCAAAGACCAAGTCAGTCTATCCAGATTGTCCAAATATCTTCCCCAATACAGCTGAACTTGGCTATAATTAAAGTGAAGTAGAAAACGAGAGAACGGACAAGAGGTGAATGAAGGAAGGAACCACGGAATGGGAGTTAGTGGAAATATTCATCATTCTAAGGCTTTGGAGTGTGCGTTATTAGGACAAAATTTCAACAGGGATCTTAGTAGCTCTCATTAGATGGTGTATCAAACCAGAACAAAACTCGCTTCTCTTAACGACGTGGAGGAAGTGGATCGGAAAACGAGGAGAGGCGACAGAGGACAGAACAGCCGATTCCATGGTTTTGTCACCAACAGGCTCTTGCTCTGCTGTTGCTCTCCCACTAACAAGTCAGCTTAGCTTTTTGGAATGTGTCCCAAATGGGACCCTATTCCCTTTATAGTGCACTACTGCTGATTAACCCTGGTCAAAAGTAGTGCACTATATAGGGGAAAGGGTGTCATTTGGGATGCAGAGGTTGGAGTGCAGTTCATTCACACAGTCTTTAGTTCCCCATCATTGATTGGAATTTAAAGTCTTGAATTTACTGGCAATGTTTTATTCAGATTATCTCTTCAAACCAAGTTGCTGACATTTTGTTTTTAAATGACCAAGTGGCGTAGTCTTTCACTTTAATGAAGTTTCTGTTGTGCAAAATGTACTGTAGTATACATACTCAGAAGAAGAAGAAGACAAAGAAGAAGAAGAAGAAGACAAAGAAGAAGAAGAAGAAGACAAAGAAGAAGACAAAGAATAAGAAGAAGACAAAGAAGAAGACAAAGAATAAGAAGAAGAAGACAAAGAAGAAGACAAAGAAGAAGACAAAGAAGAAGAAGAAGACAAAGAAGGGGATGAAGAAGACAAAGAAGAAGAAGAAGACAAAGAAGACAAAGAAGAAGACAAAGACAAAGAAGAAGACAAAGAAGACAAAGAAGAAGACAAAGAAGACAAAGAAGAAGACAAAGAAGAATACAAAGAAGAAGAAGACAAAGAAGACAAAGAAGAAGACAAAGAAGACAAAGAAGAAGACAAAGAAGACAAAGAAGAAGACAAAGAAGACAAAGAAGAAGACAAAGAAGAATACAAAGAAGAAGAAGACAAAGAAGAGGAAGAAGAAGACAAAGAAGAGGAAGAAGACTACACACATTTGTTCAGGAGAAACTAGTTTTCCGCTTTATTGGAATGGAGTGGAATCGATCAATCCTGAAAATGTTTGGTTCTAAGAATGTACAATATGAGATGGTATGTTACGATTGACTGGTCACTCACTGCTAACAATCCCCAATTTACTGTGTTTTCTCCTCATGCTCTAAGGCAAACCGATACAACCCTACTAAACCAACCTGTTCTCCCATGGCAATTGAATGTTCTCAAAGTTTAAGCTTGGAGAGGACACCCTGGAATCTAACATTATGTCTTTGAATAATTAGTACCCTGTGCTTTGTTTGAAGCCACATTCCCTGTGGTAAACGTCCATCGATAAAAACAGCCTTTCATCTTGATATGCTATTCGTGCATTGATACCAGATGCAGAGGACACAAGTGCATACCAAACGGTGTACTTTTCCCCTACAAAGTGCACTACAAGTAGTGCCCTAGAGAGTTAATAGGGCGCCAATTGGGACGGAGAGCTGTCTACAAAACAGACGAGCTGATCTCATCTGTGCTTTTTCCTTCTTTGTATTGCTACATCTGAAGAAACTGTTCCTGTCCACAACAGGATAAGATTTACATAAACATCAGACTCGTTCTCTTTCTCCGTCTGTGTCTGTCACAAAAAAAAACACTTGAGAGACGTGTAAATGATTTGCATATCAAGGTTGTGATTATAAGGGAGACAATGGCTGTCGGCATGTAGTATAACGTTTGAAAGATTTGTATACATGAGTAAGTCATCTGTTAGTATTTGAGACTTCAGTCCAATTTGATTATGCTGTGTCTACTTGATTCTAATGTAGCTAGTTAGGGGAGTTTGTGTCCTTCCCAGTTTTTAAGACTCTGATCGACAACACTGTTTGTGATAACTGAAGCTGTTTCTAATCTTAAATTGTATCTGTGACTTGTGACACTTTGTCTTTTGTTTGTATTTTGTACTTTTCTGTAATATTTTACGGACACGCTGCTATTTCCCTGTTTTCGCTCTTGCAAAATGGGTTTAACCTGGTTAAATTAAGGTTTTAAAAAAAATAATAATAATAATCTACATGATTCTACTGTATCTATGTTATTCTACTGTATATACATGATTCTACTGTATCTATGTGATTATACTGTATCTAAGTGATTCTACTGTATCTATGTGATTCTACTGTATCTAAGTGATTCTACTGTATCTATGTGATTCTACTGTATCTACGTTATTCTACTGTATCAAATGTTTATCTTCTGATAATATTTTAAAGATAACAGAATCTTTTTTTGGGGGCATGCAACTGCAGTACTGTATGTTTGGTATGGTATGGTGTGATATCAAACTAGGATAAGTAAAGATTGAAATAAATCGATTGCCACAAACTGTTTCTAATGTACAGAACACGAGAGCACAACTGTACAACATGGGAGCTGAAATGTAAATAAACACCTTTTAAGCATTCAACTGGCGAGCAGAAATAACAGCACGGCTGAGAAGGAAAACCAGTATTTGAATTCACTCAACGACTCCTGCTATAATCACATATTGAAATGGAAATTATAGCCTGGTACAAGTGCATGGCTGTGTTATGGATTACTTGGGGATTGATGGTATATTTCTCATGCAATCCAACAACTTCAGCTTTGTTGCAATTGATGTAACCATTAACATTACATTTTAGAGCATGGTAATTTTAGGGTCAATTGTTATATTGTATTGTCACTCTTGTAAGTGGAACCAGACACATTTCGATCCAGTTTGCAAGATTTTAGTTTGATATTACGCAACAATGAGGCTCACCCTGCACATTGGAGGTATGAAGATTAGACATAAATAATAGTGATGGAAAAGAGAGAGAAAAAAAACAGTGAACAGTATTAAAGTCACACAACCTGTCCAACTGGAAGCTGGATGGAAGAGGATAACTAAAACGATATGTGTTGTTTTCTAAATGCCATTTTCCCAAGATGTTGGAAACTAGGATAAAATAAACAAAATTCAATCATCTAATCAGAAGTGCTTTATAATGTACCGGAATATATAATGCACCTCATTCACCACCGTTGTGAGGCCTTTCCTTGGCTATAATGCATCAATGTGGTCCGTATATATGGTGTTTCAGCTGCTGGTGTTGCTTGATCACTATTCTACACATTTTTTCCAGCACATTTTTGAACACACAGTATCCTATAGATCTGACAGTGTTATTCACTTCTTCAGTCGTTCAGATTTATGAATGTTTGTAAACACGGTTTTCACTAGTGGTAATCCAGCAATATATGAGACAGGTGATTGTTTGGCTCACCGTGCTCCATTCTATAGTGTGAAAATGTCCCTTAAACGTGTTATCCACAGCAGAGAATGCCCCAAAATGTAAGTTAACAATAGCAAACCATACTCCTCCTATTCTAAGTTCATTCATTTGACAGTTTTGGGGTTTCTATGTAGGGGTGCCAGGGTTGGGCTCAATTCAGAATTTTTGGAATTGACTCATTTGATGTAAATTGCAGCATCATATGATGCAAAATGCATCATACAGGGATTATTTATATATTTTGAAAGTTACATATCTTGAAAACTTGATTGCTGACAAGCAAAACATTTTAGGACTATGTCAACAACGAACTAATGAAACAAATACAAAAATATAGTTTTTTGGGGTGGAGTTTTTCATTAACCTCAATGCTTAGAAAAATAAATTATTTTTCCACCAATCGTTTAATATGTTTCACTTCTATTTGAAGGCCTCAGGGTCAATGTATACATCTCAAATTCAAGGACAGCATCACAATGGTCAATGTAATGTTCTTTTTTATGATATCGTCAGAATTCATATATCCATCTCTCTTTATTAAAAGGTGCAGTTTGCTTGCAGAAACGTTGCTCAGAAACCAACTTGCTGTGTCTGCATGTCTTTTGGACTGACACCGACTGATCTGGACAGCGTAATTGCCTGTTTTGCATGTTTCTGTTGCGTTGAAAAGTACGCTAGCCTACTGACGTTTGAGTCCTAGTGAGTGGAGAAGGCTTTCAGAACAGAGCTCTAAACATTACCGCTGGCCGCCCAATCCAAAGCTGTTCGGGGGGGGGGGGGGGTGTGTGTGTGTGTGTGTGTGTGTGTGTGTGTGTGTGTGTGTGTGTGCGTGCGTGGTCTACCACGTAACCTTTGATTACTGCAAGTCACTCTCCGTGACTGACATGTGCCATAATTTCAGAAAGGTATGGCAAATGATTTCCAGGTATAACAACATGGCTCACTGGAATTACTTATTTTCCCCAGATCGAAACAGAAAATAGACCTTAGAGGTCTAAGCGTTGATATCTTCCAAACTGAGCTGGCCAATCTTAAGGAAAATATCACAGTTGACATGGCTAGTAGAGTAAAACATTGACTTTCTTCCTTCTGTTGTTTAATTCATATGAAAACTCAGCAAACTGTGTCACGGAAGCTTTGTAAATGTAGTATCCGTATTGTCTTTAAGCTCAGGCAGACGCCAGCTATCAAACGACACAGGAGGAATGTTGAATGTTTCTGTTAGCTTTAAAGGATTTAAGTCAACTCTGAAACAGTGCTTATTGCTCTGTTATCCACTTTTTGTGTTAATGAAAAGCATGTCCTGAATCTGTCAAGGGAGATTAGGTGAATATGATTATTATTGTCCTTTTGTCAATGTAGATTTATATCCATGGGGATTACAGTCACACCATCCAGATGTGTATTACCTTTCCCTGCCAAGGTACCTCAAGAAAGGGTGAGTCAGTGATAAGCAGTGGAAATGAAGTGACATCATCAGAATTATAGTGTAGAGATATGTAGCGAAGAACTTCACATGTCTGACCGTACCCAAGCAAGAAGATGTAACACAAAATGTGCTTTCACAAAGACGTCTCTGTTCTTTGTAGGATGATGTATACATTTGCATATCATAAAACATAGATTTATTGTATCCCCTTTGACTGGTCCCTCGGGAGTTGAAGTAGTAAAAATCATTTTAACGGAATAAATGTACTGAAAATGAACTTTAACACATGTAATCAAACTCTCATTGTTATATAAATAATGGTCATTTTCAGATAATATTATTATCATCAATATTATCTTCACAAAGATGTAAAACAAGGATGTTCTTTATCACCGTATTTATCTATTATGGAGCGAAAAATACATTATAATACCTTCTCCTCAGACAAAAGATCCCCACAACCAGAGCCCCAGATTTTGACCTGATGTTGCATCTATTTGAATGCTTGATCTATTTGTAGATTGATTAGAAAATGAAAATCAGAGGGTATTTGTAACATGTGCTTGTTTATTCTACTACATTGTACAGTGATAGATCTTATTGAACTGAAAGATGAACCCGTAGACAAATGCTCATCAGATATAAAAGAAAGAACTACTTGTAAAAGAAATGGAACAATCAACAGGATTAAAGTCCTCCTGAAGATTGATTTCAAACATTCAGACGAAGGACTGCAAGTTCATTATTTTATCACAGGTGTTCATTGAAATGAGTCATGAGACTCTAGGATCTGGACCAGGTGGAGGGATTTGATGAACAACCCCGATAAAACAAGTATACAATTTATTCATGAGCATACAAGCACCAGTATATTAAAAGGGAAGAGGAGTCCGTGTTTCTCCTTTCTTTCCCTCTTTCTTTCTTACTTCCAGGATGTTGTCAATCGGTCAGTAATTTAACAACGTCTCAGAGACTCGTGACTTAGGGCCAGACAGTAATAATTGGTGGTGATGAGTAGTCTATCTCTAGCTAGCCTAGCATCCTTTTTTAAAACTTTGTATTTTCATCTGAGGAATTATCAAACACTAATGTAATGGTTTTATTCATTTCTTCCCACCATCTGGTGTGAGAGAAGTGCTCCTCTGGTCCTGATAACCTTCCCTGGTGCTGTGTTGGGGTAATAGGCTGTTCAAAGCCCTGCTCTACTGCGGACAGATGAGCAAGGGGTGGGGCTGCAGGAGCTGTGACTTAGTCTGTCACCTGCTGCCTGTCAGAGGATGTACCTGAGTTCAGAGTCAACTTCAGGATATCCAGGCCTGCTATCCAGACAGATAGGGAAGACTGTGCCTGGAAGCCCGGTTCACAGGCCTGGAGAAGAAAAGCATCATTAACTAAGTAAGGCCCTTGAGAGACAACATCTGGGTGTGGTTGGACTGATGATGAATAAGCAGATGTAAAAATGTTGTGGGTATAGATTATACTTCCATACTTCTACCACAGTGGGTGTAGATTATACTTCTACCACAGTGGGTGTAGATTAAACTTCCATACTTCTACCACAGTGGGTGTAGATTATACTTCCGTACTTCTACCACAGTGGGTGTAGATTATACTTCTATCACAGTGGGTGTAGATTATAATTCCATACTTCTATCACAGTGGGTGTAGATTATACTTCCATACTTCTACCACAGTGGGTGTAGATTATACTACTATCACAGTGGGTGTGGATTATACTTCTATCACAGTGGGAGTAGATTATACTTCTATCACAGTGGGTGTAGATTATACTTCTATCACAGTGAGTGCAGATTATACTACTATCACAGTGGGTGTAGATTATAATTCCATACTTCTACCACAGTGGGTGTAGATTATACTACTATCACAGTGGGTGTAGATTATACTTCTATCACAGTGGGTGTAGATTATACTTCTATCACAGTGAGTGCAGATTATACTTCTATACATTTACCACAGTGGGTGTAGATTATACTTCTATCACAGTGGGTGTAGATTATACTTCTATCACAGTGGGTGTAGATTATACTTCTATACTTCTATCACAGTGGGTGTAGATTATAATTCCATACTTCTATCACAGTGGGTGTAGATTATACTTCTATCACAGTGGGTGTAGATTATACTTCTATCACAGTGGGTGTAGATTATACTTCTATCACAGTGGGTGTAGATTATAATTCCATACTTCTATCACAGTGGGTGTAGATTATACTTCTACCACAGTGGGTGTAGATTATAATTCCATACTTCTACCACAGTGGGTGTAGATTATACTACTATCACAGTGGGTGTAGATTATACTTCTACCACAGTGGGTGTAGATTATAATTCCATACTTCTACCACAGTGGGTGTAGATTATACTACTATCACAGTGGGTGTAGATTATACTTCTATCACAGTGGGTGTAGATTATACTTCTATCACAGTGAGTGCAGATTATACTTCTATACATTTACCACAGTGGGTGTAGATTATACTTCTATCACAGTGGGTGTAGATTATACTTCTATACATTTACCACAGTGGGTGTAGATTATAATTCCATACTTCTATCACAGTGGGTGTAGATTATACTTCTATCACAGTGGGTGCAGATTATACTTCTATACATTTACCACAGTGGGTGTAGATTATACTTCTATCACAGTGGGTGTAGATTATACTTCTATACATCTACCACAGTGGGTGTAGATTATACTTCTATCGCAGTGGGTGTATATTATACTTCCATACTTCTACCACAGTGGGTGTAGATTATACTTCTATCACAGTGGGTGTAGATTATACTTCTATCACAGTGGGTGTAGATTATACTTCTACCACAGTGGGTGTAGAATATACTTCCATACTTCTACCACAGTGGGTATAGATTATACTTCTATACATTTACCACAGTGGGTGTAGATTATACTTCTATCACAGTGGGTGTAGATTATACTTCTATACATCTACCACAGTGGGTGTAGATTATACTTCTATCGCAGTGGGTGTATATTATACTTCCATACTTCTACCACAGTGGGTGTAGATTATACTTCTATCACAGTGGGTGTAGATTATACTTCTATCACAGTGGGTGTAGATTATACTTCTACCACAGTGGGTGTAGAATATACTTCCATACTTCTACCACAGTGGGTGTAGATTATACTTCTATCACAGTGGGTGTAGATTATACTTCTACCACAGTGGGTGTAGATTATACTTCCATACTTCTACCACAGTGGGTGTAGATTATACTTCCATACTTCTATCACAGTGGGCGTAGATTATACTTCCATACTTCTACCACAGTGGGTGTAGATTATACTTCCATACTTCTACCACAGTGGGTGTAGATTATACTTCTATCACAGTGGGTGTAGATTATACTTCTATCACAGTGGGAGTAGATTATACTTCTATCACAGTGGGAGTAGATTATACTTCTACCACAGTGGGAGTAGATTATACTTCTATCACAGTGGGTGTAGATTATACTTCTACCACAGTGGGTGTAGAATATACTTCCATACTTCTACCACAGTGGGTATAGATTATACTTCGATACTTCTACCACAGTGGGTGTAGATTATACTTCCATACTTCTACCACAGTGGGTGTAGATTATACTTCCATACTTCTATCACAGTGGGTGTAGATTATACTTCATTACTTCTACCACAGTGGGTGTAGATTATACTTCCATACATCTACCACAGTGGGTGTAGATTATACTTCTATCACAGTGGGTGTAGATTAAACTTCTATCACAGTGGGTGTAGATTATACTACTATCACAGTGGGTGTAGATTATACTTCTATCACAGTGGGTGTAGATTATACTTCTATCACAGTGGGAGTAGATTATACTTCTATCACAGTGGGTGTAGATTATACTTCTATCACAGTGGGTGTAGATTATACTTCCATACTTCTATCACAGTGGGTGTAGATTATACTTCCATACTTCTATCACAGTGGGTGTAGATTATACTTCTATCACAGTGGGTGTAGATTATACTTCCATACTTCTATCACAGTGGGTGTAGATTATACTACTATCACAGTGGGTGTAGATTATACTTCTATCACAGTGGGTGTAGATTATACTTCTATCACAGTGGGTGTAGATTATACTTCTATCACAGTGGGTGTAGATTATACTTCTATCACAGTGGGTGTAGATTATACTTCTATCACAGTGGGTGTAGATTATACTTCTATCACAGTGGGTGTAGATTATACTACTACCACAGTGGGTGTAGATTATACTTCTACCACAGTGGGAGTAGATTATACTTCTATCACAGTGGGTGTAGATTATACTTCTATCACAGTGGGTGTAGATTATACTTCTACCACAGTGGGTGTAGATTATACTTCCATACTTCTATCACAGTGGGTGTAGATTATACTTCCATACTTCTATCACAGTGGGTGTAGATTATACTTCCATACTTCTACCACAGTGGGTGTAGATTATACTTCCATACTTCTACCACAGTGGGTGTAGATTATACTTCTATCACAGTGGGTGTAGATTATAATTCCATACTTCTATCACAGTGGGTGTAGATTATACTTCTACCACAGTGGGTGTAGATTATAATTCCATACTTCTACCACAGTGGGTGTAGATTATACTACTATCACAGTGGGTGTAGATTATACTTCTACCACAGGGGGTATAGATTATAATTCCATACTTCTACCACAGTGGGTGTAGATTATACTACTATCACAGTGGGTGTAGATTATACTTCTATCACAGTGGGTGTAGATTATACTTCTATCACAGTGGGTGTAGATTATAATTCCATACTTCTATCACAGTGGGTGTAGATTATACTTCTATCACAGTGGGTGTAGAATATACTTCTATCACAGTGGGTGTAGATTATACTACTATCACAGTGGGTGTAGATTATACTTCTATCACAGTGGGTGTAGATTATAATTCCATACTTCTATCACCATGGGTATAGATTATACTTCCATACTTCTACCACAGTGGGTGTAGATTATACTTCCATACTTCTACCACAGTTGGTGTGGATTATACTTCCATACTTCTATCACAGTGGGTGTGGATTATACTTCTATCACAGTGGGTGTAGATTATAATTCCATACTTCTATCACCATGGGTGTAGATTATACTTCCATACTTCTACCACAGTGGGTGTAGATTATACTTCCATACTTCTACCACAGTGGGTGTAGATTATACTTCCATACTTCTATCACAGTGGGTGTGGATTATACTTCTATCACAGTGGGTGTAGATTATACTTCTATCACAGTGGGTGTATATTATACTTCTACCACAGTGGGTGTAGATTATACTTCTATACTTCTATCACAGTGGGTGTAGATTATACTTTTATACTTCTATCACAGTGGGTGTAGATTATTCTTCTATCACAGTGGGTGTAGATTATACTTCTATACATCTACCACAGTGGGTGTAGATTATACTTCTATCACAGTGGGTGTAGATTATACTTCTATACTTCTATCACAGTGGGTGTAGATTATACTTCTATCACAGTGGGTGTAGATTATACTTCTATACATCTACCACAGTGGGTGTAGATTATACTTCTATCACAGTGGGTGTAGAATATACTTCCATACTTCTACCACAGTGGGTGTAGATTATACTTCCATACTTCTACCACAGTGGGTGTAGATTATACTTCCATACTTCTACCACAGTTGGTGTAGATTACACTTCCATACTTCTACCACAGTGGGTGTAGATTATACTACTACCACAGTGGGTGTAGATTATACTTCTATCACAGTGGGTGTAGATTATACTTCTATCACAGTGGGTGTAGATTATACTTCTATCACAGTGGGAGTAGATTATACTTCCATACTTCTACCACAGTGGGTGTAGATTATACTTCCATACTTCTACCACAGTGGGTGTAGATTATACTTCCATACTTCTACCACAGTGGGTGTAGATAATACTTATATCACAGTGGGTGTAGATTATACTTCTACCACAGTGGGTGTAGATTATACTTCCATACTTCTACCACAGTGGGTGTAGATTATACTTCCATACTTCTACCACAGTGGGTGTAGATTATACTTCTATCACAGTGGGTGTAGATTATAATTCCATACTTCTATCACAGTGGGTGTAGATTATACTTCTACCACAGTGGGTGTAGATTATAATTCCATACTTCTACCACAGTGGGTGTAGATTATACTACTATCAACGTGGGTGTAGATTATACTTCTACCACAGTGGGTGTAGATTATAATTCCATACTTCTACCACAGTGGGTGTAGATTATACTACTATCACAGTGGGTGTAGATTATACTTCTATCACAGTGGGTGTAGATTATACTTCTATCACAGTGGGTGTAGATTATAATTTCATACTTCTATCACAGTGGGTGTAGAATATACTTCTATCACAGTGGGTGTAGATTATACTACTATCACAGTGGGTGTAGATTATACTTCTATCACAGTGGGTGTAGATTATAATTCCATACTTCTATCACCATGGGTATAGATTATACTTCCATACTTCTACCACAGTGGGTGTAGATTATACTTCCATACTTCTACCACAGTGGGTGTGGATTATACTTCCATACTTCTATCACAGTGGGTGTGGATTATACTTCTATCACAGTGGGTGTAGATTATAATTCCATACTACTATCACCATGGGTGTAGATTATACTTCCATACTTCTACCACAGTGGGTGTAGATTATACTTCCATACTTCTACCACAGTGGGTGTAGATTATACTTCCATACTTCTACCACAGTGGGTGTGGATAAAACTTCTATCACAGTGGGTGTAGATTATACTTCTATCACAGTGGGTGTATATTATACTTCTACCACAGTGGGTGTAGATTATACTTCTATACTTCTATCACAGTGGGTGTAGATTATACTTCTATACTTCTATCACAGTGGGTGTAGATTATTCTTCTATCACAGTGGGTGTAGATTATACTTCTATACATCTACCACAGTGGGTGTAGATTATACTTCTATCACAGTGAGTGTAGATTATACTTCTATACTTCTATCACAGTGGGTGTAGATTATTCTTCTATCACAGTGGGTGTAGATTATACTTCTATACATCTACCACAGTGGGTGTAGATTATACTTCTATCACAGTGGGTGTAGAATATACTTCCATACTTCTACCACAGTGGGTGTAGATTATACTTCCATACTTCTACCACAGTGGGTGTAGATTATACTTCCATACTTCTACCACAGTTGGTGTAGATTATACTTCCATACTTCTACCACAGTGGGTGTAGATTATACTTCTATCACAGTGGGTGTAGATTATACTTCTATCACATTGGGTGTAGATTATACTTCTATCACAGTGGGAGTAGATTATACTTCCATACTTCTACCACAGTGGGTGTAGATTATACTTCCATACTTCTACCACAGTGGGTGTAGATTATACTTCCATACTTCTACCACAGTGGGTGTAGATAATACTTATATCACAGTGGGTGTAGATTATACTTCTACCACAGTGGGTGTAGATTATACTTCCATACTTCTACCACAGTGGGTGTAGATTATACTTCCATACTTCTACCACAGTGGGTGTAGATTATACTTCTATCACAGTGGGTGTAGATTATAATTCCATACTTCTATCACAGTGGGTGTAGATTATACTTCTACCACAGTGGGTGTAGATTATAATTCCATACTTCTACCACAGTGGGTGTAGATTATACTACTATCAACGTGGGTGTAGATTATACTTCTACCACAGTGGGTGTAGATTATAATTCCATACTTCTACCACAGTGGGTGTAGATTATACTACTATCACAGTGGGTGTAGATTATACTTCTATCACAGTGGGTGTAGATTATACTTCTATCACAGTGGGTGTAGATTATAATTTCATACTTCTATCACAGTGGGTGTAGATTATACTACTATCACAGTGGGTGTAGATTATACTTCTATCACAGTGGGTGTAGATTATACTTCTATCACAGTGGGTGTAGATTATAATTCCATACTTCTATCACAGTGGGTGTAGATTATACTTCTATACATCTACCACAGTGGGTGTAGATCATACTTCTATCGCAGTGGGTGTATATTATACTTCTATCACAGTGGGTGTAGATTATACTTCTACCACAGTGGGTGTAGAATATACTTCCATACTTCTACCACAGTGGGTGTAGATTATACTTCCATACTTCTACCACAGTGGGTGTAGATTATACTTCCATACTTCTACCACAGTGGGTGTAGATTATACTTCCATACTTCTAACACAGTGGGTGTAGATTATACTTCTATCACAGTGGGTGTAGATTATACTACTATCACAGTGGGTGTAGATTATACTTCTATCACAGTGGGTGTAGATTATACTTCTATCACAGTGGGTGTAGATTATACTTCTATCACAGTGGGTGTAGATTATACTACTATCACAGTGGGTGTAGATTATACTTCTATCACAGTGGGTGTAGATTATACTTCTATCACAGTGGGTGTAGATTATACTTCTATCACAGTGGGTGTAGATTATAATTCCATACTTCTATCACAGTGGGTGTAGATTATACTTCTATCACAGTGGGTGTAGAATATACTTCTATCACAGTGGGTGTAGATTATACTACTATCACAGTGGGTGTAGATTATACTTCTATCACAGTGGGTGTAGATTATAATTCCATACTTCTATCACCATGGGTATAGATTATACTTCCATACTTCTACCACAGTGGGTGTAGATTATACTTCCATACTTCTACCACAGTGGGTGTGGATTATACTTCCATACTTCTATCACAGTGGGTGTAGATTATAATTCCATACTTCTATCACCATGGGTGTAGATTATACTTCCATACTTCTACCACAGTGGGTGTAGATTATACTACCATACTTCTACCACAGTGGGTGTAGATTATACTTCCATACTTCTACCACAGTGGGTGTAGATTATACTTCCATACTTCTATCACAGTGGGTGTGGATAAAACTTCTATCACAGTGGGTGTAGATTATACTTCTATCACAGTGGGTGTATATTATACTTCTACCACAGTGGGTGTAGATTATACTTCTATACTTCTATCACAGTGGGTGTAGATTATACTTCTATACTTCTATCACAGTGGGTGTAGATTATTCTTCTATCACAGTGGGTGTAGATTATACTTCTATACATCTACCACAGTGGGTGTAGATTATACTTCTATCACAGTGGGTGTAGATTATACTTCTATACTTCTACCACAGTGGGTGTAGATTATTCTTCTATCACAGTGGGTGTAGATTATACTTCTATACATCTACCACAGTGGGTGTAGATTATACTTCTATCACAGTGGGTGTAGATTATACTTCTATCACAGTGGGTGTAGAATATACTTCCATACTTCTACCACAGTGGGTGTAGATTATACTTCCATACTTCTACCACAGTGGGTGTAAATAATACTTATATCACAGTGGGTGTAGATTATACTTCTACCACAGTGGGTGTAGATTATACTTCCATACTTCTACCACAGTGGGTGTAGATTATACTTCCATACTTCTACCACAGTGGGTGTAGATTATACTTCTATCACAGTGGGTGTAGATTATAATTCCATACTTCTATCACAGTGGGTGTAGATTATACTTCTACCACAGTGGGTGTAGATTATAATTCCATACTTCTACCACAGTGGGTGTAGATTATACTACTATCAACGTGGGTGTAGATTATACTTCTACCACAGTGGGTGTAGATTATAATTCCATACTTCTACCACAGTGGGTGTAGATTATACTACTATCACAGTGGGTGTAGATTATACTTCTATCACAGTGGGTGTAGATTATACTTCTATCACAGTGGGTGTAGATTATAATTTCATACTTCTATCACAGTGGGTGTAGATTATACTACTATCACAGTGGGTGTAGATTATACTTCTATCACAGTGGGTGTAGATTATACTTCCATACTTCTATCACAGTGGGTGTAGATTATAATTCCATACTTCTATCACAGTGGGTGTAGATTATACTTCCATACTTCTACCACAGTGGGTGTAGATTATACTTCTTTCACAGTGGGTGTGGATTATACTTCTACCACAGTGGGTGTAGATTATACTTCTATACTTCTACCACAGTGGGTGTAGATTATTCTTCTATCACAGTGGGTGTAGATTATACTTCTATACATCTACCACAGTGGGTGTAGATTATACTTCTATCGCAGTGGGTGTATATTATACTTCTATCACAGTGGGTGTAGATTATACTTCTACCACAGTGGGTGTAGAATATACTTCCATACTTCTACCACAGTGGGTGTAGATTATACTTCCATACTTCTACCACAGTGGGTGTAGATTATACTTCCATACTTCTACCACAGTGGGTGTAGATTATACTTCCATACTTCTAACACAGTGGGTGTAGATTATACTTCTATCACAGTGGGTGTAGATTATACTTCTATCACAGTGGGTGTAGATTATACTTCTATCACAGTGGGTGTAGATTATAATTCCATACTTCTATCACAGTGGGTGTAGATTATACTTCTATCACAGTGGGTGTAGAATATACTTCTATCACAGTGGGTGTAGATTATACTACTATCACAGTGGGTGTAGATTATACTTCTATCACAGTGGGTGTAGATTATAATTCCATACTTCTATCACCATTGGTATAGATTATACTTCCATACTTCTACCACAGTGGGTGTAGATTATACTTCTATCACAGTGGGTGTAGATTATAATTCCATACTACTATCACCATGGGTGTAGATTATACTTCCATACTTCTACCACAGTGGGTGTAGATTATACTTCCATACTTCTATCACAGTGGGTGTGGATTATACTTCTATCACAGTGGGTGTAGATTATAATTCCATACTACTATCACCATGGGTGTAGATTATACTTCCATACTTCTACCACAGTGGGTGTAGATTATACTTCCATACTTCTACCACAGTGGGTGTAGATTATACTTCCATACTTCTACCACAGTGGGTGTGGATAAAACTTCTATCACAGTGGGTGTAGATTATACTTCTATCACAGTGGGTGTATATTATACTTCTACCACAGTGGGTGTAGATTATACTTCTATACTTCTATCACAGTGGGTGTAGATTATACTTCTATACTTCTATCACAGTGGGTGTAGATTATTCTTCTATCACAGTGGGTGTAGATTATACTTCTATACATCTACCACAGTGGGTGTAGATTATACTTCTATCACAGTGAGTGTAGATTATACTTCTATACTTCTATCACAGTGGGTGTAGATTATTCTTCTATCACAGTGGGTGTAGATTATACTTCTATACATCTACCACAGTGGGTGTAGATTATACTTCTATCACAGTGGGTGTAGAATATACTTCCATACTTCTACCACAGTGGGTGTAGATTATACTTCCATACTTCTACCACAGTGGGTGTAGATTATACTTCTATCACAGTGGGTGTAGATTATACTTCTATCACATTGGGTGTAGATTATACTTCTATCACAGTGGGAGTAGATTATACTTCTATCACAGTGGGAGTAGATTATACTTCTATCACAGTGGGAGTAGATTATACTTCCATACTTCTACCACAGTGGGTGTAGATTATACTTCCATACTTCTACCACAGTGGGTGTAGATTATACTTCCATACTTCTACCACAGTGGGTGTAGATAATACTTATATCACAGTGGGTGTAGATTATACTTCTACCACAGTGGGTGTAGATTATACTTCCATACTTCTACCACAGTGGGTGTAGATTATACTTCCATACTTCTACCACAGTGGGTGTAGATTATACTTCTATCACAGTGGGTGTAGATTATAATTCCATACTTCTATCACAGTGGGTGTAGATTATACTTCTACCACAGTGGGTGTAGATTATAATTCCATACTTCTACCACAGTGGGTGTAGATTATACTACTATCAACGTGGGTGTAGATTATACTTCTACCACAGTGGGTGTAGATTATAATTCCATACTTCTACCACAGTGGGTGTAGATTATACTACTATCACAGTGGGTGTAGATTATACTTCTATCACAGTGGGTGTAGATTATACTTCTATCACAGTGGGTGTAGATTATAATTTCATACTTCTATCACAGTGGGTGTAGATTATACTACTATCACAGTGGGTGTAGATTATACTTCTATCACAGTGGGTGTAGATTATACTTCTATCACAGTGGGTGTAGATTATAATTCCATACTTCTATCACAGTGGGTGTAGATTATACTTCCATACTTCTACCACAGTGGGTGTAGATTATACTTCTTTCACAGTGGGTGTGGATTATACTTCTACCACAGTGGGTGTAGATTATACTTCTATACTTCTACCACAGTGGGTGTAGATTATTCTTCTATCACAGTGGGTGTAGATTATACTTCTATACATCTACCACAGTGGGTGTAGATCATACTTCTATCGCAGTGGGTGTATATTATACTTCTATCACAGTGGGTGTAGATTATACTTCTACCACAGTGGGTGTAGAATATACTTCCATACTTCTACCACAGTGGGTGTAGATTATACTTCCATACTTCTACCACAGTGGGTGTAGATTATACTTCCATACTTCTACCACAGTGGGTGTAGATCATACTTCCATACTTCTAACACAGTGGGTGTAGATTATACTTCTATCACAGTGGGTGTAGATTATACTTCTATCACAGTGGGTGTAGATTATACTTCTATCACAGTGGGTGTAGATTATAATTCCATACTTCTATCACAGTGGGTGTAGATTATACTTCTATCACAGTGGGTGTAGAATATACTTCTATCACAGTGGGTGTAGATTATACTACTATCACAGTGGGTGTAGATTATACTTCTATCACAGTGGGTGTAGATTATAATTCCATACTTCTATCACCATGGGTATAGATTATACTTCCATACTTCTACCACAGTGGGTGTAGATTATACTTCCATACTTCTACCACAGTGGGTGTGGATTATACTTCCATACTTCTATCACAGTGGGTGTAGATTATAATTCCATACTTCTATCACCATGGGTGTAGATTATACTTCCATACTTCTACCACAGTGGGTGTAGATTATACTTCCATACTTCTACCACAGTGGGTGTAGATTATACTTCCATACTTCTACCACAGTGGGTGTAGATTATACTTCCATACTTCTATCACAGTGGGTGTGGATAAAACTTCTATCACAGTGGGTGTAGATTATACTTCTATCACAGTGGGTGTATATTATACTTCTACCACAGTGGGTGTAGATTATACTTCTATACTTCTATCACAGTGGGTGTAGATTATACTTCTATACTTCTATCACAGTGGGTGTAGATTATTCTTCTATCACAGTGGGTGTAGATTATACTTCTATACATCTACCACAGTGGGTGTAGATTATACTTCTATCACAGTGGGTGTAGATTATACTTCTATACTTCTATCACAGTGGGTGTAGATTATTCTTCTATCACAGTGGGTGTAGATTATACTTCTATACATCTACCACAGTGGGTGTAGATTATACTTCTATCACAGTGGGTGTAGATTATACTTCTATCACAGTGGGTGTAGAATATACTTCCATACTTCTACCACAGTGGGTGTAGATTATACTTCCATACTTCTACCACAGTGGGTGTAGATTATACTTCCATACTTCTACCACAGTTGGTGTAGATTATACTTCCATACTTCTACCACAGTGGATGTAGATTATACTTCTATCACAGTGGGTGTAGATTATCCTTCTATCACAGTGGGTGTAGATTATACTTATATCACGGTGGGAGTAGATTATACTTCCATACTTCTACCACAGTGGGTGTAGATTATACTTCCATACTTCTACCACAGTGGGTGTAGATTATACTTCCATACTTCTACCACAGTGGGTGTAGATAATACTTATATCACAGTGGGTGTAGATTATACTTCTACCACAGTGGGTGTAGATTATACTTCCATTCTTCTACCACAGTGGGTGTAGATTATACTTCTACCACAGTGGGTGTAGATTATACTTCCATACTTCTACCACAGTGGGTGTAGATTATACTTCTATCACAGTGGGTGTAGATTATAATTCCATACTTCTATCACAGTGGGTGTAGATTATACTTCTACCACAGTGGGTGTAGATTATAATTCCATACTTCTACCACAGTGGGTGTAGATTATACTACTATCAAAGTGGGTGTAGATTATACTTCTACCACAGTGGGTGTAGATTATAATTCCATACTTCTACCACAGTGGGTGTAGATTATACTACTATCACAGTGGGTGTAGATTATACTTCTATCACAGTGGGTGTAGATTATACTTCTATCACAGTGGGTGTAGATTATAATTTCATACTTCTATCACAGTGGGTGTAGATTATACTTCCATACTTCTACCACAGTGGGTGTAGATTATACTTCCATACTTCTACCACAGTTGGTGTAGATTATACTTCCATACTTCTACCACAGTGGATGTAGATTATACTTCTATCACAGTGGGTGTAGATTATCCTTCTATCACAGTGGGTGTAGATTATACTTATATCACGGTGGGAGTAGATTATACTTCCATACTTCTACCACAGTGGGTGTAGATTATACTTCCATACTTCTACCACAGTGGGTGTAGATTATACTTCCATACTTCTACCACAGTGGGTGTAGATAATACTTATATCACAGTGGGTGTAGATTATACTTCTACCACAGTGGGTGTAGATTATACTTCCATTCTTCTACCACAGTGGGTGTAGATTATACTTCTACCACAGTGGGTGTAGATTATACTTCCATACTTCTACCACAGTGGGTGTAGATTATACTTCTATCACAGTGGGTGTAGATTATAATTCCATACTTCTATCACAGTGGGTGTAGATTATACTTCTACCACAGTGGGTGTAGATTATAATTCCATACTTCTACCACAGTGGGTGTAGATTATACTACTATCAAAGTGGGTGTAGATTATACTTCTACCACAGTGGGTGTAGATTATAATTCCATACTTCTACCACAGTGGGTGTAGATTATACTACTATCACAGTGGGTGTAGATTATACTTCTATCACAGTGGGTGTAGATTATACTTCTATCACAGTGGGTGTAGATTATAATTTCATACTTCTATCACAGTGGGTGTAGATTATACTACTATCACAGTGGGTGTAGATTATACTTCTATCACAGTGGGTGTAGATTATACTTCTATCACAGTGGGTGTAGATTATAATTCCATACTTCTATCACAGTGGGTGTAGATTATACTTCCATACTTCTACCACAGTGGGTGTAGATTATACTTATTTCACAGTGGGTGTGGATTATACTTCTACCACAGTGGGTGTAGATTATACTTCTATACTTCTACCACAGTGGGTGTAGATTATTCTTCTATCACAGTGGGTGTAGATTATACTTCTATACATCTACCACAGTGGGTGTAGATTATACTTCTATCACAGTGGGTGTAGATTATACTTCTACCACAGTGGGTGTAGAATATACTTCCATACTTCTACCACAGTGGGTGTAGATTATTCTTCTATCACAGTGGGTGTAGATTATACTTCTATACATCTACCACAGTGGGTGTATATTATACTTCTATCACAGTGGGTGTAGATTATACTTCTACCACAGTGGGTGTAGAATATACTTCCATACTTCTACCACAGTGGGTGTAGATTATACTTCCATACTTCTACCACAGTGGGTGTAGATTATACTTCCATACTTCTACCACAGTGGGTGTAGATTATACTTCCATACTTCTACCACAGTGGGTGTAGATTATACTTCTATCACAGTGGGTGTAGATTATACTTCTATCACAGTGGGTGTAGAATATACTTCCATACTTCTATCACAGTGGGTGTAGATTATACTTCTATCACAGTGGGAGTAGATTATACTTCCATACTTCTATCACAGTGGGTGTAGATTATACTTCTACCACAGTGGGTGTAGATTATACTTCCATACTTCTACCACAGTGGGTGTAGATTATACTTCTATCACAGTGGGTGTAGATTATAATTCCATACTTCTATCACAGTGGGTGTAGACTATACTTCTACCACAGTGGGTGTATATTATAATTCCATACTTCTACCACAGTGGGTGTAGATTATACTTCCATACTTCTACCACAGTGGGTGTAGATTATACTTCTATCACAGTGGGTGTAGATTATACTTCTATCACAGTGGGTGTAGATTATACTTATATCACAGTGGGTGTAGAATATACTTCTATCACAGTGGGTGTAGATTATACTTATATCACAGTGGGTGTAGAATATACTTATATCACAGTGGGTGTAGATTATAATTCCATACTTATATCACAGTGGGTGTATATTATAATTCCATACTTCTATCACAGTGGGTGTAGATTATACTTATATCACAGTGGGTGTAGAATATACTTCTATCACAGTGGGTGTAGATTATACTACTATCACAGTGGGTGTAGATTATACTTCTATCACAGTGGGTGTAGATTATACTTCTATCACAGTGGGTGTAGATTATAATTCCATACTTCTATCACAGTGGGTGTAGATTATACTTCCATACTTCTACCACAGTGGGTGTAGATTATACTTCTATCACAGTGGGTGTAGATTATAATTCCATACTTCTATCACAGTGGGTGTAGATTATACTTCTACCACAGTGGGTGTAGATTATAATTCCATACTTCTACCACAGTGGGTGTAGATTATACTACTATCAAAGTGGGTGTAGATTATACTTCTACCACAGTGGGTGTAGATTATAATTCCATACTTCTACCACAGTGGGTGTAGATTATACTACTATCACAGTGGGTGTAGATTATACTTCTATCACAGTGGGTGTAGATTATACTTCTATCACAGTGGGTGTAGATTATAATTTCATACTTCTATCACAGTGGGTGTAGATTATACTACTATCACAGTGGGTGTAGATTATACTTCTATCACAGTGGGTGTAGATTATACTTCTATCACAGTGGATGTAGATTATAATTCCATACTTCTATCACAGTGGGTGTAGATTATACTTCCATACTTCTATCACAGTGGGTGTAGATTATACTTCTTTCACAGTGGGTGTGGATTATACTTCTACCACAGTGGGTGTAGATTATACTTCTATACTTCTACCACAGTGGGTGTAGATTATTCTTCTATCACAGTGGGTGTAGATTATACTTCCATACTTCTACCACAGTGGGTGTAGATTATACTTCCATACTTCTACCACAGTGGGTGTAGATTATACTTCCATACTTCTACCACAGTGGGTGTAGATTATACTTCCATACTTCTACCACAGTGGGTGTAGATTATACTTCCATACTTCTACCACAGTGGGTGTAGATTATACTTCTATCACAGTGGGTGTAGATTATAATTCCATACTTCTATCACAGTGGGTGTAGATTATACTTCTATCACAGTGGGAGTAGATTATACTTCCATACTTCTACCACAGTGGGTGTAGATTATACTTCTATCACAGTGGGAGTAGATTATACTTCCATACTTCTATCACAGTGGGTGTAGATTATACTTCTACCACAGTGGGTGTAGATTATACTTCCATACTTCTATCACAGTGGGTGTAGATTATACTTCTATCACAGTGGGTGTAGATTATAATTCCATACTTCTATCACAGTGGGTGTAGATTATACTTCTACCACATTGGTTGTAGATTATAATTCCATACTTCTACCACAGTGGGTGTAGATTATACTACTATCACAGTGGGTGTAGATTATACTTCTACCACAGTGGGTGTAGATTATAATTCCATACTTCTACCACAGTGGGTGTAGATTATACTACTATCACAGTGGGTGTAGATTATACTTCTATCACAGTGGGTGTAGATTATACTTCTATCACAGTGGGTGTATATTATAATTCCATACTTCTATCACAGTGGGTGTAGATTATACTTCTATCACAGTGGGTGTAGAATATACTTCTATCACAGTGGGTGTAGATTATACTACTATCACAGTGGGTGTAGATTATACTTCTATCACAGTGGGTGTAGATTATACTTCTATCACAGTGGGTGTAGATTATAATTCCATACTTCTATCACAGTGGGTGTAGATTATACTTCCATACTTCTACCACAGTGGGTGTAGATTATACTTCTATCACAGTGGGTGTAGATTATACTTCTATACTTCTATCACAGTGGGTGTAGATTATACTTCTATCACAGTGGGTGTAGAATATACTTCTATCACAGTGGGTGTAGATTATACTACTATCACAGTGGGTGTAGATTATACTTCTATCACAGTGGGTGTAGATTATACTTCTATCACAGTGGGTGTAGATTATAATTCCATACTTCTATCACAGTGGGTGTAGATTATACTACTATCACAGTGGGTGTAGATTATACTTCTATCACAGTGGGTGTAGATTATACTTCTATCACAGTGGGTGTAGATTATAATTCCATACTTCTATCACAGTGGGTGTAGATTATACTTCCATACTTCTACCACAGTGGGTGTAGATTATACTTCTATCACAGTGGGTGTAGATTATACTTCTATACTTCTATCACAGTGGGTGTAGATTATACTTCTATCACAGTGGGTGTAGAATATACTTCTATCACAGTGGGTGTAGATTATACTACTATCACAGTGGGTGTAGATTATACTTCTATCACAGTGGGTGTAGATTATACTTCTATCACAGTGGGTGTAGATTATAATTCCATACTTCTATCACAGTGGGTGTAGATTATACTTCCATACTTCTACCACAGTGGGTGTAGATTATACTTCTATCACAGTGGGTGTAGATTATACTTCCATACTTCTATCACAGTGGGTGTAGATTATACTTCTATCACAGTGGGTGTGGATTATACTTCTATCACAGTGGGTGTAGATTATACTTCTATCACAGTGGGTGTAGATTATACTTCTATCACAGTGGGTGTAGATTATACTTCTATCACAGTGGGTGTAGATTATACTTCTACCACAGTGGGTGTAGAATATACTTCCATACTTCTACCACAGTGGGTGTAGATTATACTTCCATACTTCTACCACAGTGGGTGTAGATTATACTTCCATACTTCTACCACAGTGGGTGTAGATTATACTTCCATACTTCTACCACAGTGGGTGTAGATTATAATTCCATACTTCTATCACAGTGGGTGTAGATTATACTTCTATCACAGTGGGTGTAGATTATACTTCTATCACAGTGGGTGTAGATTATACTCCTATCACAGTGGGTGTAGATTATACTCCTATCACAGTGGGAGTAGATTATACTTTCATACTTCTATCACAGTGGGTGTAGATTATACTTCTACCACAGTGGGTGTAGATTATACTTCCATACTTCTACCACAGTGGGTGTAGATTATACTTCCATACTTCTACCACAGTGGGTGTAGATTATACTTCTATCACAGTGGGTGTAGATTATAATTCCATACTTCTATCACAGTGGGTGTAGATTATACTTCTACCACAGTGGGTGTAGATTATAATTCCATACTTCTACCACAGTGGGTGTAGATTATACTACTATCACAGTGGGTGTAGATTATACTTCCATACTTCTATCACAGTGGGTGTAGATTATACTTCCATACTTCTATCACAGTGGGAGTAGATTATACTTCTATCACAGTGGGAGTAGATTATAGTTCCATACTTCTATCACAGTGGGAATAGATTATACTTCCATACTTCTATCACAGTGGGAGTAGATTATACTTCTATCACAGTGGGAGTAGATTATAGTTCCATACTTCTATCACAGTGGGAATAGATTATACTTCCATACTTCTATCACAGTGGGAGTAGATTATACTTCTATCACAGTGGGTGTAGATTATAATTCCATACTTCTATCACAGTGGGAGTAGATTATACTTCTATCACAGTGGGTGTGGATTATACTTCTATCACAGTGAGTGTAGATTATACTTCCATACTTCTATCACAGTGGATGTAGATTATACTTCTACCACAGTGGGTGTAGATAATACTTCTATCACAGTGGGTGTAGATTATACTTCTATCACAGTGGGTGTAGATTATACTTCTACCACAGTGGGTGTAGATTATACTTCTACCACAGTGGGTGTAGATTATAATTCCATACTTCGATCACAGTGGGTGTAGATTATACTTCTACCACAGTGGGTGTAGATTATACTTCTACCACAGTGGGTGTAGATTATACTTCTACCACAGTGGGTGTAGATTATACTTCTACCACAGTGGGTGTAGATTATAATTCCATACTTCTCTCACAGTGGGTGTAGATTATACTTCTACCACAGTGGGTGTAGATTATACTTCTACCACAGTGGGTGTAGATTATAATTCCATACTTCTATCACAGTGGGTGTAGATTATACTTCTATCACAGTGGGAGTAGATTATACTTCCATACTTCTATCACAGTGGGTGTAGATTATACTTCTACCACAGTGGGTGTAGATTATACTTCCATACTTCTACCACAGTGGGTGTAGATTATACTTCCATACTTCTACCACAGTGGGTGTAGATTATACTTCTATCACAGTGGGTGTAGATTATAATTCCATACTTCTATCACAGTGGGTGTAGATTATACTTCTACCACAGTGGGTGTGGATTATACTTCTATCACAGTGGGTGTAGATTATTCTTCTATCACAGTGGGTGTAGATTATACTTCTATCACAGTGGGTGTAGATTATACTTCTATCACAGTGGGTGTAGATTATACTTCCATACTTCTATCACAGTGGGTGTAGATTATAATTCCATACTTCTACCACAGTGGGTGTAGATTATACTTCTACCACAGTGGGTGTAGATTATAATTCCATACTTCTATCACAGTGGGTGTAGATTATACTTCTATCACAGTGGGTGTAGATTATACTTCTACCACAGTGGGTGTAGATTATACTTCTATACTTCTACCACAGTGGGTGTAGATTATACGTCTACCACAGTGGGAGTAGATTATACTTCTATACTTCTACCACAGTGGGTGTAGATTATACGTCTACCACAGTGGGAGTAAATTATACTTCTACCACAGTGGGAGTAGATTATACTTCTATACTTATATCACCATGGTTGTAGAATATACTTCTATCACCGTGGGTGTAGATTATACATCTATAATTCTATCGCAGTGGGTGTAGATTATACTTTAAAAGCATCCTGAGACCATTCATGTGTGAGGTTGCATATCAGCCAAGGGAGTGGGCACACTCACGATTTTGCCTTGGTTACTAGTCCAACAGTTAAAACTGTCCATCCATTTATAGAGCAAATTATCGTTTGAATTCAGTCCAGGACATGTAAGTCTCAACTAAAATTGTACAGGGGTTGTGTTTCATTACCTGAGCATGGGGGAATATATGGGCCATTAAGCCACTACCTGTATGGTCCATTATTCCCCGACCTGTATGGTCCATTATCCCGCTACCTGTATGGGCTATTACCACCTTACCTGTATGGGCCATTAAGCCACTACCTGTATGGTCCATTAACCCGCTACCTGTATGGGCCATTAATCCACTACCTGTATTGGCAATTAAGCCACTAACTGTACCCGCTACCTGTATGGGCCTTTAACTCCCTACCTGTATGGGCCATTAATCCACTACCTGTATTGGCAATTAAGCCACTAACTGTATGGGCCATTAACCCACTACCTTTATGGGCCATTAACCCGCTACCTGTATGGGCCTTTAACTCCCTACCTGTATGGGCCATTAATCCACTACCTGTATTGGCAATTAAGCCACTAACTGTATGGGCCATTAACCCACTACCTTTATGGGCCATTAACCCACTACCTGTAATGGCCATAAATACCCTACCTGTATGGGCCATTAAACCACTAAATGTATGGGCCTTTAACCATGCTACCTGTATGGGCCAGTAAGCCACTACCTGTACTAGTATCAGTAGATTATGTAGAGGTGAACATCTGGAGGTTAGGAGACAGAGCATGAAATGAAATGCCCCTGGCTCCCTCCGCTTCTTTGTGTCCAATAAGCCATGGTAGTGAAATACCATGAATAGCAAAAAGGATGTTACCAGGATCTGCTGTAATTTGCCTTCCTACCGTAGTCGCACTGAATCAAAAAGGACTCTTGTTGCATCCCAAATGGCACCCTATTTCCCATGTAGTGCACTATATTTGAGCAAATCCCTATGGGCCCTGGTCAGAAGAAGTGCACTATATAGGGAATAGGGTGTCATTTGGGACACACTATCAGAGGGAGACCGTAGAGGGACTTCTCTCTACATGGCCTTTCAGTGTCACCATAACATAGGGAGATATTTATATATTCAACAAGGCAGAAGGGGTGAAGACAATTGTAAAGATTGTCAAAATCGTGGCTGGTAAAATAGTTGTAGCTGTACTCCATGTCTGTATTATATTGTGCACTTTGGTAGCCATGAAGTGCTTTGAAAGGTTGGTCATGGCTCACATCAACAGCATCCTCCCGGATACCGTAGACCCACTCCAATTCGCATACCACCCCAACAGATTAACAGATGACACAATCTTAATCGCACTCCACACTGCCCTTTCCCACCTGGACAAAAGCAACACCTATGTGAGAATGCTGTTGACTACAGCTCAGCGTTCAACACCATAGTGCCCACAAAGCTCATCACTAAGCTAAGGACCCTGAGTCTTAACACCTCCCTCTGAAACTGGATCCTGGACTTCCTGAAAGGCCGCCCCCAGGTGGTAAGGGTAGGAAACAACATGTCTGCCACGCTGATCCTCAACACTGGGACCCCTCAGGGGTGCCTGCTTAGTCCCCTCCTGTACTCCCTGTTCACCCACGACTGCGTGGCCAAACACGACTCCAACACCATCAATAGGTTTGCTGATGTGGTAGGCCTGATTACCGACAATGATGACACAGCCTATAGGGAGGAGGTCAGAGACCTGGCAGTGTGTTGCCAGGACAACAACCTCTCCTTCAATGTGAACAAGACAAAGGAGCCGATCGCGGACTACAGGAAAAGCTGGGCTTAACAGGCCCCCATTAACATCGACGGGGCTCTAGTGGAGCGGGTCAAGAGTTTCAAGTTCCTTGGTGTCCACATCACCAATGAACTATCATGGTCCAAACACACCAAGACAGTTGTGAAGAGGGCACAGCAACACCTTTCCCCCCTCAGGAGACTGAAAAGATTTGGCATGGGTCCCCAGATCCTCAAAGAAATTATACAGTTTCACCATCGAGAGCATCCTGACCGGTTGCATCACAGCCTGCTATGGCAACTGCTCGGCAGAGGTAGTGTGTACTGGGACCAATCACTGGGACCAATCTTCCTGCCATCCAGGACCTATATACTAGGCGTTGTCAGAGGAAAGCAACAAAAATTGTCAAAGACTCTAGCCACCCAAGTCATAGACTGTTCTCTGCTACTGCACGGCAAGCGGTACCGGAGCACCAAGTCTAGGACCAAAAGGCTCCTTAACAGCTTTACCCCCAAGCCATAAGACCTCCAAGCCAAATTGTATTTTGTTACTTTTTATTATTTTTTATTTTAGTTTATTTGGTAAATATATTCTTAACTCTATTTCTTGAACTGCATTGTTGGTTAAGTGCTTGTAAGTAAGCATTTCCCGGTAAGGTTGTATTCGGCGCCTGTTGTATTCGGCACATGTGACAAATAAAGTTTTATTTTATTTTATTTGAAAGCACAGTTGAATTCCTTTCCTCTCTGTCAGAGGGGGGCATGACTTTATAATGGCAAAGATATTTAAATTATAAATTCACATGACGTCAAAATTAGTCCCTGCGCTTCTAGTGTTAAGTATAAATATCATACTTCCATTCACTGCACCATGGATTCTGTAAACGTACTTCTATTTGTTTAAATGATGTTTAAATGTCCCTCTCCTCTGCATTCATCCAACCCAGTTTATAGCTAGCCTTAGGCTAAGCTTGTTAATCAATATAGGTTTTATAGAGCAGTCAAAATGTTATATTTTAGCGAACTGAGATTACAGATCTGAAAAACTGAAACCACTTGGAGGCAAAACAATCATCAATGAAAACATCTTAATAGGGTGGTTCTTCAAAAATGGCTGCCTGGTTTCTGTCCTTATAAAATAACAATTCCATAGTTTAATATCTCTCTCAGAATAGAGACAAAATATAAAAGTACTGTATATCAAAACGCACACATGGTGTGGATGACTCCTGTCAGCTGTGTGTCGTTCCACAGTAACTGTGAATAATACAATTTCTAGGGTTTTAGCTACAGTGTGTTCCAAATCATTTTCACTTGTGAACTAGCTTTTCTGTTTGTCAAACAACTACGAGAGTTCCGTCTGTGATCACTTTCAGAGCCATTGTCTGCAGTGCTAATAACCTCATGAACCAGCTCTTCATTTCTGTTATCATACTCACACATGGGTGGCAGGTAGCCTAGTGGTTAGAGCGTTGAGCCAGTAACCTAATAGGTTGCTAGATCAAATCCCCAAGCGGACAAGATAAAAACAATCTGTCATTCTGCCCCTGAACAAGGCAGTTAACCCACTGTTCCCCTGAACAAGGCAGTTAACCCACTGTTCCCCTGAACAAGGCAGTTAACCCACTGTTCCCATGAACAAGGCAGTTAACCCACTGTTCCCCTGAACAAGGCAGTTAACCCACTGTTCCCCTGAACGAGGCAGTTAACCCACTGTTCCCCTGAACAAGGCAGTTAACCCACTGTTCCCCTGAACAAGGCAGTTAACCCACTGTTCCCATGAACAAGGCAGTTAACCCACTGTTCCCCTGAACAAGGCAGTTAACCCACTGTTCCCCTGAACAAGGCAGTTAACCCACTGTTCCCCTGAACAAGGCAGTTAACCCACTGTTCCCATGAACAAGGCAGTTAACCCACTGTTCCCCTAAACAAGGCAGTTAACCCACTGTTCCCCTGAACAAGGCAGTTAACCCACTGTTCCCCTGAACAAGGCAGTTAACCCACTGTTCCCCTGAACAAGGCAGTTAACCCACTGTTCCCCTGAACAAGGCAGTTAACCCACTATTCCCCCTGAACAAGGCAGTTAACCCACTGTTCCCCTGAACAAGGCAGTTAACCCACTGTTCCCAGGCCGTCATTGTAAATAAGAATTTGTTCTTTAACTGACTTGCTGAGTTAAATAAAGGTTAAACATTTTTGAACAGTATTTCTAATCTCACTGGAGATTTGTGCGGTAAAAGTTGTATCCTTGATGATATACAGTAATCAACCCCCTGCGAGCCTCCTCGTCCCAGCCTCATCCTAAGCTGGAACACAACTTGCCGTGTCTCCCTGTTACATCATTCTCCACATGGCACAATATTACGCTTTGGGGAATGAGGAAGAAAACAGAGCCTTTCAGATTTGTAATTCCAGAAGAGCTGCATTGTTTGCGAGAGGTAGATGATTCGACGCGCGGACGACTGAAACCAGCGCAAAGCTACTGGGGAAATAAACAAAGTGCAGTTTTTGAAGTACACAGCGCGTCCCTGCGTAGCGTTGACGTGGCTCACACTGTGACCTCATCCCGTGGTGTATAACATTTATGACATATGTTGATTTTGTTGGAAGGCATGGTCTGACTACAAAACTGAACAAAAAAATGAGACACACATGGCACCCTATTCCCTACATAGTGCACTACTTTGGACCTGAGCCCTATGGGCCCTCCAAGGGGCCCTGGTCAAAAGTAGTGCACAATATAGGGTGCCATTTGGTAGTGAGACAGCCCATGCCTAGCCAATTGTGATGCTGTATCCAGGTGCGATGCCATGGTGATGCTTAGTTATACAGGAATTTATTGGCTGCACTGCGGCAGGAAGATTACCACTGCTTAACATGCCACACAGGAGACTTAAAGAGGAAACGTCTTTCGGAGCACAGAGTGTTGGTTGCATAGATCCTGCTGGCTGGGCAGGCGATCACTCTCAAACATGCTTTCACTGTAAAGCACTGTGAAGGATATACTGTACACTGTCGTAAAAGTCGTCTTAGCTTGAATACAGTCCTATAGGATGTCTCGGCTTGAACACAGTCCTATAGGATTTCTCAGCTTGAATACAGTCCTATAGGATGTCTCGGCTTGAACACAGTCATACAGGATGTCTCAGCTTGAATACAGTCCTATAGGATGTCTCAGCTTGAACACAGTCCTATAGGATGTCTCAGCTTGAATACAGTCCTATAGCTTGTCTCAGCTTGAATACAGTCCTATAAGATGTCTCAGCTTGAACACAGTCCTATAGGATGTCTCAGCTTGATTACAGACATACGGGATGTCTCAGCTTGAATACAGTCCTATAGGATGTCTCGGCTTGAACACAGTCATACAGGATGTCTCAGCTTGAATACAGTCCTATAGGATGTCTCAGCTTGAACACAGTCCTATAGGATGTCTCAGCTTGAATACAGTCCTATAGCTTGTCTCAGCTTGAATACAGTCCTATAAGATGTCTCAGCTTGAACACAGTCCTATAGGATGTCTCAGCTTGATTACAGACATACGGGATGTCTCAGCTTGAATACAGTCCTATAGGATGTCTCAGCTTGAATACAGTCCTATAGGATGTCTCAGCTTGAATACAGTCCTATAGGATGTCTCAGCTTGAATACAGTCCTATAGGATGTCTCAGCTTGAATACAGTCCTATAGGATGTCTCAGCTTGAATACAGTCCTATAGGATGTCTCAGCTTGAATACAGTCCTATAGGATGTCTCAGCTTGAATACAGTCCTATAGGATGTCTCAGCTTGAATAAAGTCCTATAGGATGTCTCAGCTTGAATACAGTCCTATAGGATGTCTCAGCTTGAATACAGTCCGATAGGATGTCTCAGCTTGAATACAGTCCTATAAGATGTCTCAGCTCGAATACAGTCCTATAGGATTTCTCAGCTCGAATACAGTCCTATAGGATGTCTCAGCTTGAATACAGTCCTATAGGATGTCTCAGCTTGAATACAGTCCTATAGGATGTCTCAGCTTGAATACAGTCCTATAGGATTTCTCAGCTTGAATACAGTCCTATAGGATGTCTCAGCTTGAACACAGTCCTATAGGTTGTCTCAGCTTGAATACAGTCATACAGGATTTCTCAGCTTGAACACAGCTTGACAGTGTTCAAGGGCTTGCAAAGGCTTATTGTTTCTGACAATTGGACAATTTGGTTTGAGGATTGATCTGACCTGTCCATTGGTTTAAGCCAAACTATCCCCTTTTCATGGAGAGTCATTTCTATAATCACTGCTCTCTAGCTGGAGCTTTGCGTGTGAAGAATATTCTCAGCCTACTAGCTACATCTTTCAAAATTTATATTTTTCTTAAATGATTTGAAATTTATGTAAGCCCAAAAAAACAGGGGCTGAGATGTGAAGCTGAGAGCCTCAAGGCTGCATTTGAAAGGAAAGTGCTTCCCCAACCTGAAAGCTCTGCGATACGCAGGCCTTACTCCACAACGTAGCAGCATAGCTAGAGCTCACCTGTAAAACGTGTAGTAGCATCAAATTAATCTCTTAAATTGTTAACAACCGAGATTCAGCTTCTTTTTTTTTACCAGATTCAGAGATTCAAAACAGACGCAGGCAGGAGAAGTATAAGGAGGGTTCAGGTTTTCTCCGCTGTTGGCAGGTCTACTGGCACCCACCGTGTCTGCAGTGTGGGTTTTGTCTGAGTGATGCCATTAGCCGGAGGTATAGCGAGAAACAAAATGCTCTGAAAAACGGATGAAGTCAATCTGTTCAGATCCTGTCGGTACTTTTACACAAATAGCCTGAAGCAAGAACACTGTAACTTCAGCTTGATTCGGTTTTGCGTCGCCACAACACAGCCTCGTAGTTGCAGCTCGCCACGCCACAGCCTCGTAGTTGCAGCTCACCACACCACAGCCTCGTAGTTGCAGCTCACCACACCACAGCCTCGTAGTTGCAGCTCGCCACGCCACAGCCTCGTAGTTGCAGCTCGCCACGCCACAGCCTCGTAGTTGCAGCTCGCCACGCCACAGCCTCGTAGTTGCAGCTCGCCACGCCACAGCCTCGTAGTTGCAGCTCGCCACGCCACAGCCTCGTAGTTGCAGCTCACCACACCACAGCCTCGTAGTTGCAGCTCACCACACCACAGCATCGTAGTTGCAGCTCGCCACGCCACAGCCTCGTAGTTGCAGCTCGCCACGCCACAGCCTCGTAGTTGCAGCTCACCACACCACAGCCTCGTAGTTGCAGCTCCCCACACCACAGCCTCGTAGTTGCAGCTCACCACACCACAGCCTCGTAGTTGCAGCTCAATAATATGCTGCTTATCGTTTTTTTTTTAACATTCCTTTCCGCATTTGATTGTGTCTGATTGTGTCGAACTACTTCCCGAGAGAAATATATCCGTTGCTCAGATTGCTTTTGGACATTTTAAAACATCAGTAGTAATATGCCTTACGTTGTATTATTGAATGTTGTATCGTAGGATTGTGTACATTTCGTCTTTGTTGAAGTTCCAATATATAATCTTCAACAGCCTTATTTGAACAACCTATGCTAGCTATCCTTGAAGCAGAGTTGTAAGTGTTTCTCCCCTTCAATTGTAAGTCTCTCTATTATGATACGGATGACAAATGTAGACGGCGTAGCCCTTTGGAATTCTTCTTCCCTCAGGCTGTTAAACATGAGACCTAACCTTCCATTGAGAGGAACTAATGGCCCCCAGCTTTAATTGTCATGGCTCGTTCATCTTCACTAACAAAAGCAGTAGATAAACCATCCCAAATGGTACCCTATTCACTATACTCTACATATAGTGCACTACTGTTGACCAGGGCCCACAGGGTCATAGTGCTCAAATATAGCGCACTATAGAGAAAATAGGGTGCCATATGGTACTCAATCGTGAGCAATGGGTCTGGAAAGAAAGCCAACCACTCTGACAAAGGAAGTGATTAAGTTCTGCTTGGCATTTCTGTAACAAATGTGTTGCAGAGGTGGGCCACAGACAGTGGGATGAGAAAGTGGGCTATTGTAGTTAGGTAACACACCTATCAGACGCAACGGCGATATAAAGCTAACAATGGTCTTTCTTAGTCAACGTTTGAAGGAGAAGAATAGAAAAAAAATCACAATGTTGGATTATTTGTCCTTGGAAGGAATAAAAAAAAATTGGTGTTATTCTGTTTAGTGTACTGTACCAGGGATGGCATTGAACGGTAAGATACGTTCTCTGGAAGAGGAAGTTGGCGAACAAACTAACAGGAACAGACTGGATCTTTGTAAATCATTGCAGAGTATACCCCACACTACCATTCAGCTTTCATTACTAGTATATTTGCTTCAAACTTATTTTGTCAAGTAGAGGGAGTAGACCCACCACCAACACCAACAACACCAACAACACCACCAAGACCACCAACAACACCACCACCAACACCACCAACAACACCACCACCAACACCACCACCACCACCACCACCACCACCACCACCACCACCACCACCACCACCACCAACAACAACATCAACACCACCACCAACAACAACACCACCACCACCAACACCAACAACACCACCACCAAGACCACCAACAACACCACCACCAACACCAACAACACCACCAAGACCACCACCAACAACACCAACACCAACACCAACAACACCACCAAGACCACCACCAACAACACCACCACCAACACCAACAACACCACCACCAAGACCACCACCAACAACACCAACAACACCACCAACACCAACAACACCACCACCAACACCAACAACACCACCAACACCACCACCAACAACACCAACAACACCAACACCACCAAGACCACCACCAACACCACCAACACCACCAACAACACCACCACCAACACCAACAACACCACCAACACCAACAACACCACCAACACCAACAACACCACCAAGACCACCACCAACACCAACAACACCACCACCAACACCAACAACACCACCAACACCAACAACACCACCAAGACCACCACCAACAACACCACCACCAACACCAACAACACCACCACCAAGACCACCACCAAGACCACCACCAACAACACCAACAACACCACCAAGACCACCACCAACACCAACAACACCACCACCAACACCAACAACACCACCAACACCACCACCAACAACACCAACAACACCAACAACACCACCAAGACCACCACCAACACCAACAACACCACCACCAACACCAACAACACCACCAACACCAACAACACCAACAACACCACCAAGACCACCACCAACACCAACAACACCACCAAGACCAACACCAAAAACACCAACAACACCACCAAGACCACCACCAACACCACCACCACCACCAACACCAACAACACCAACAACACCACCAAGACCACCACCAACACCAACAACACCACCAAGACCAACACCAACAACACCACCAACACCACCAACAACACCACCAAGACCACCACCAACACCACCACCACCACCAACACCAACAACACCACCAAGACCACCACCAACAACACCAACAACACCACCAACACCAACAACACCAACACCACCACCAAGACCACCAACAACACCACCACCAAGACCACCACCAACACCACCACCACCACCACCAACAACACCACCACCAACACCCCCAACAACACCACCACCAAGACCACCACCACCAACACCACCACCACCACCAACAACAACACCACCACCAACACCCCCAACAACACCACCAAGACCACCACCACCAACACCCCCAACAACACCCCCAACAACACCACCACCAACACCACCACCACCACCACCAACAACACCAACAGCCCCAACAACACCACCACCAAGACCACCACCAACACCACCACCACCACCACCAACAACACCACCACCACCACCACCAACAACACCACCACCAACACCCCCAACAACACCCCCAACAACACCACCACCAAGACCACCACCAACAACACCACCAAGACCACCACCAACACCAACAACACCAACACCCCCAACAACACCCCCAACAACACCACCAACACCACCACCAAGACCACCACCACCAACACCCCCAACAACACCCCCAACAACACCACCACCACCACCACCACCAACAACAACACCACCACCAAGACCACCACCAACACCACCACCACCACCAACAACAACACCACCACCAACACCCCCAACAACACCACCACCACCACCAACAACACCACCACCAACACCCCCAACACCACCACCACCACCAACAACACCACCACCAACACCAACAACACCCCCAAGTAGAGGGAGTAGACAACATCAAACAGCAAAGCACCATGTAGCCACCAAATGACAGAATGTCCCTCAGGAAAGTTGAGGCCCATTAAAATGATAGATTGCACTGCGTCACGGTTTATGCAAAGGGACGTTTTACACTCACAAAGCAGTCTAATTGCATTCATTCCTGTGAGAAGTCCACAAATGTTGAATTTAGCTTCTCAGGCGTATTGGCAGCAAGCTGCTTGACAGCGGCTGGCTGGAAGCTTCAAGGGAAAAGGAAGAGAAATGTAAATCTTGACAAACAGAAAGCCAGTGTCCATATTATCATCTATCGCCCTGACAGGCCTCTTCCCGTGCATAAATTCAAACCTTGACTGCCTGGATGGTTGCATGGTAAAACTATGGGGAAGGAGGATTTTGATCTGACATCCATCAGGATTCATTCTGATCTGACATCCATCAGGATTCATTCTGATCTGACATGCAATTTTATTTGTCACATGCTTCGTAAACAACAGGTGTAGACTAATCGTGATATGCTTATTTACGGGCCCTTCCCAACAATGCAGAGAGAAAGAAAATAGAAAAATGATTACACAAGGAATAAATACACAATGAGTAACAATAACTTGGCAATATACACGGGGTACCAGTACCGAGTCGACGTGCAGGGGTACGAGGTCATTGAGTTAGATATGCACATATAGGTAGGGATAAAGTGACTAGGCAACAGGATAGATAATAAACAGTAGAAGCACAATATGTGATGAGTCAAAAGAGTTCAATGCAGATAGTCAAGGGAGCTATTTGGTTAACTATTTAGCTAACTGTTTAACAGTCTATTGGCTTGCGGGTAGAATCTGTTCAGGGTCCTGTAGGTTCCAGACTTGGTGCATCGGTACCGCTTGCCGTGCCGTGGCAGAGAAAACAGTCAATGACTTGGGTGAATGGGCATGGTCCAAAAGTTTCCAACAAGAGTTTCTATTGAACAAATGCAGGTATGTTTATCCCCGTTTCGTTCCGTTTCCTGCCGTTTAAGAAACTTTTTTTGACATAAACGGCGCAATCAAATTAAATCAAAGTTTATTTGTCACGTGCGCAGAATACAACAGGTGTAGTAGACCTTACAGTGAAATGCTTACTTACTAATACTTACTTACTAACTAATAGTGCAAAAAAGGTATTAGGTGAACAACAGGTAAGTAAATAAATAAAACAACTGTAAAAAGACAGTGAAAAATAACAGTTGCAAAGCTATATACAGTAGCGAGGCTATAAAAGTAGCGAGGCTACATACAGACACCGGTTAATAGGGCTGATTGAGGTAGTATGTCCATATAGATATGGTTAAAGTGACTATGCATATGTGATAAACAAAGAGTAGCAGCAGCGTAAAATAGGGGTTGGGGTGGGGCACACAGTGCAAATAGTCCGGGTAGCCATTTGATTACCTTTTCAGGAGTCTTATGGCTTGCGGGTAAAAACTGTTGAGAAGCCTTTTTGTCAGACTTGGCAATCCGGTACCGCTTGCCATGCGGTAGTAGAGAGAACAGTCTATGAATGGGGTGGCTGGGGTCTTTGTCAGTTTTTAGGGCCTTCCTCTGACACCGCCTGGTGTAAAGGTCCTGGATGGCAGGCAGCTTAGTCACAGTGATGTACTGGGCTATACGCACTACCCTCTGTAGTGCCTTGCGGTCGGAGGCCGAGCAAATGCCATACCAGGCAGTGATGAAACCAGTCAGGATGCACTCGATGTTGCAGCTGTAGAACCTTTTGAGGATCTCAGGACCCATGCCTAATCTTTTTCGTTTCCTGAGGGGGTACAGGCTTTGTTGCCCTCTTCACGACTGTCTTGGTGTGTTTGGACCATTCTAGTTTGTTGGTGATGTGGACACCAAGGAACTTGAAGCTCTCAACCTACTCCACTACAGCCCCGTCGATGAGAATGAGGGCGTGCTCGGTCCTCCTTTTCCTGTAGTCCACAATCATCTCTTTAGTATTGGTTACGTTTAGGGATAGGTTGTTATTCTGGCACCACCCGGCCAGGTCTCTGACCTCCTCCCTATAGGCTGTCTCGTCATTGTCAGTGATCAGGCCTACCACTGTTGTGTCATCTGCAAACTTAATGATGGTGTTGGAGTCGTGCCTGGCCATGCAGTCGCAGGTGAACAGGGAGTACAGAAGGGGACTGAGCACGCACCCTTGGGGAGCTCCAGTGTTGAGGATCAGCGTGGCAGATGTGTTGCTACCTACCCTCACCACCTGGGGGCGGCCTGTCAGGAAGTCCAAGATCCAGTTGCAGAGGGAGGTGTTTAATCCCAGGATCCTTAGCTTAGTGATGAGCTTTGAAGGTACTATGGTGTTGAACGCTGAGCTGTAGTCAATGAATAGCCTTCTCACATAGGTGTTCCTTTTGTCCAGGTGGGAAAGGTGGATATTTTTGGGCGGTATGCAAATTGGAGTGGGTCTAGGGTTTCTGGGATAATGGTGTTGATGTGAGCCATTACCAGCCTTCAAAGCACTTTATGGCTATGGACGTGAGTGCTACGCGTCTGTAGTCATTTAGGCAGGTTGCCTTCGTGTTCTTGGGCACAGGGACTATGGTGGTCTGCTTGAAACATGTTGGTATTACAGACTCAATCAGGGACATGTTGAAAATGTCAGTGAAGACACCTGCCAGTTGGTCAGCACATGCCCGGAGCACACGTCCTGGTAATCCATCTGGCCCAGCAGCCTTGTGAATGTTGACCTGTTTAAAGGTCGTACTCACATCAGCTACGGAGAGCATGATCACACAGTCGTCCGGAACAGCTGATGCTCTAATGCATGTCTCAGTGTTGCTTGCCTCGAAGCGAGCATAGAAGTGATTTAGCTCGTTTGGTAGGCTCGTGTCACTGGGCAGTTCGTGGCTGTGCTTCCCTTTGTAGTCTGTAATAGTTTGTAGGTCCTGCCACATCCGACGAGCGTCGGAGCCGGTGTAGTATGATTCAATCTTAGCCCTGTATTGAAGCTTTGCCTGTTTGATGGTTTGTCGCAGGGCATAGCAGGATTTCTAATAAGCTTCTGGGTTAGAGTCCCGCACCTTGAAAGCGGAAGCTCTACTCTTTAGCTCAGTGCGAATGTTGCCTGTAATCCATGGCTTCTGGTTGGGGTCTGACGTACAGTCACTGTGGGGATGACGTCTTCGATGCACTTATTGATAAAGCCAGTGTTAGATGTGGTGTACTCCTGAATGCCATCGGATGAACCCCCGGACTGAATACACCCCTGATTACGCGTAAACACAGGTAACTTTCATAGTGTTACACATGGAGGGAGGGAAGAAAGAGGGAGTGAGGAGCGGTACAAAGTACAGAGAGAACCTTAATGAAAACCTGCTCCAGACCCGTCAGGACCTCAGACTAGGGCGAATGTTCACCTTCCAACACAGGGCGAAGGTTCCCCTTCCAACAGGACAACAACCCTAAGCACACAGCCAAGACAATGCAGGAGTGGCTTCGGGACAAGTCTCTGAATGTCCTTGAGTGGCTTAGCCAGAGCCCAGACTTGAACACGATCAAACATATTTGGAGAGACCTGAAAAAAAGCTGTACAGTGACGCTCCTCATTCAACCTGACAGAGCTTGAGAGGATCTACAGAGAAGAATGGGAGAAACTCCCCAAATATGGGTGTGCCAAGCTTGTAGCGTCATACCCAAGAAGACTTGAGGTTGTATTTGCTGCCAAAGGTGCTTCAACAAAGTACTGAGTAAACGGTCTGAATACTTAAAGTATGTACACGTGATATTTGAGATGTTTTATTTTTAATACATTTGCCCCCAAAATTGCTTTGTCATTATGTGATATTGTGATGTCATTATGGGTTATTGTGATGTCATTATGTGATATTGTGATGTCATTATGGGGTATTGTGATGTCATTATGTGATATTGTGTGTAGATTGATGAGGGAAACATTTTTTTAAATCAATTTTACAATTAGGCTGTAACGGAACAAAATGTGGAAGAAGTCAAAGGATCTGAATAATTCCTGAATGCACTGTACAGGGATTAACCACTGGGGTCATTATGATCACAAGAAGAAACTATTGGAAAAAGCAACAGAGATAGCAATATATCAACTGAATTCTTATCAAAACATTATTGCACATGTACAGTTGAAGTCGGAAGTTTACATACAACTAGGCCAAATACATTTAAACTCAGTTTTTCACATATTCTGACATTTAATCCTAGCAAGAATTCCCTATTTTAGGTCAGTTAGGATCGCCACTTTATTTTGTGAATTTGAAATGTCAGAATAATAGTAGAGAGAATTATTTATTTCAGCTTTTGTTAACAAGCAATTTGTGGAGTGGTTGAAAACTACTTTAATGACTCCAACCTAAGTGTATGTAAACTTCCGACTTCAACTCCAGCAGGTATATCTTACTGGTCACCCCAAAAGCCAATTCCTCCTTTGGTCGTCTTTCCTTCCAGGTCTCTGCTGCCAATGACTGGAACGAACTGCAAAAATCTCTGAAGCTGGAAACACTTATCTCCCTCACTAGCTTTAAGCACCAGCTGTCAGAGCAGCTCACATATTACTGCACCTGTACATAGCCCATCTATAATTTAGTCCAAACAACTACCTCTTCCCCTACTGTATTTATTTATTTATTTATTTTGCTCCTTTGCACCCCATTATTTCTATTTCTACTTTGCACATTCTTCCACTGCAAATCTAACATTTCAGTGTTTTACTTGCTAAATTGTATTTACCTCGCCACCATGGCCTTTTATTGCCTTTACCTCCCTTATCTCACCTCATTTGCTCACATTGTATATAGACTTATTTTCTACTGTATTATTGACTTTGTTTTGTTTATTCCATGTGTAACTCTGTGTTGATATATGTGTCGAATTGCTATGCTTTATCTTAGCCAGGTCACAGTTTCAAATGAGAACTTGTTCTCAACTAGCCTACCTGGTAAAATAAAGGTGAAATAAAAAAATTAAAAAAAATTAAATGCAAATAATGTTAATTTGCATATTCTGTCGTATTAAACTATACATTTTCCCCTTGAATAACGTGCAGCTTTTTTCCAAAATACATTCCAAATAAGTACTAAAAGATGATTTACTGTCATTTCGTTGTCGCACGATTACATTTTTTGAATTTTGAAGTGAATGAACATTTCGTGATATTTTTATGGTAATTTTTTTTTAAATATACTTAATTTTAATTGACAAAAAAGTAATTGATTGATTGATCTTGAGAGACAATGACCAAAAATATGGCTTAGTTTTCTCTATTTGCTTACTCCACAGCCAGCCCTTTCATTGCTGCTAGTGAAACAATGAGACTGGTAGGGCCTATGGAATGCTTAAAAAACATGCCTAAATCATCGAAGTCACATCAAACCAAATGTTATAGCAACCCAAATACAATAACAAATTGCACATACAGTACCAGTCAAATAACCCTTCTCATTCAGGGGTTTTTCTTTATTTTACTATTTTCTACATTGTAGAATAATAGTGAAGACATCAAAACTATGAAATAACATACAGTATATAGAATGTAGTAACCAAAAAAAGTGTTAAAACAATCAAAAAAGATTTACTAGTTTAGATTCTTCGAAGTAGCCACCCTTTGCCTTGATGACAGCTTTGCACACGCTTGGCATTCTCTCAACCAGCTTCCCCTGGAATGTTTTTCCAACAGTCTTGAAGGAGTTTTCTCATATGCTGAACACTTGTAGGTTGCTTTTCCTTCACTCTGCGGTCCAACTCATCCCAAACCATCTCAATTTGGATGAGGTCGGGTGACTGTGGAGGCCAGGTCATCTGATGCAGCACTCCATCACTCTCCTTCTTGGTCAAATAGCCCTTACACAGCCTGGAGGTGTGTTGGATCATTGTCATGTTGAAAATCAAATTATAGTCCCACTAAGCGCAAACCAGATGGGATGGCGTATCGCTGCAGAATGCTGTGGTAGCCATGCTGGTTAAATGTGCCTTGAATTATAAATAAATCACTGACAATGTCACCAGTAAAGCACCTCCACATCATCACAACTCCTCCTCTATGCTTCACGGTGGGAACCACACATGCAGAGATCATCCGTTCACCTACAGTGCATCTCACAAAGACACTGCGTTTCGAACCAAAAATCTCATCAGACCAACAGATTCCCACCGGTCTGATGTTCATGGCTCGTGTTTCTTGGCCCAAGCAAGTCTCTTCTTGTTATTGGTGTCCTTTAGTAGTGGTTTCTTTGCTGCAATTCGACCATGAAGGCCTGATTCATGCAGTCTCCTCTGAACAGTTGATGTTGAGATGTGTCTGTTACTGTAACTCTGTGAATCATTTATTTGGGCTGCAATTTCTGAGGCTGGGAACTGTAATGAACTTATCCTCTGCAGCAGAAGACTCTGCATCTTCCTCTCCTGTGGTGGTCCTCGTGAGAGCCAGTTTCATCATAGCGCTTGATGGTTTTTGCGACTGCACTTGAAAAAGATTTCAAAGTTCTTGACATTTTCCGAATTGACTGACCTTCATGTCTTAAAGTAATCATGGACTGTCGTTTCTCTTTGCTTATTTCAGCTGTTCTTGCCATAATATGGACTTAGTCTTTTACCAAATAGGGCTATCTTCTGTATACCACCCCTACCTTGCCACAACACAACTGATTGGCTCAAATGCATTAAGAAGGAAAAGATTCCCCAAATAAACTTTTAACTGTTAATTGAAATGCATTCCAGGTGACTACCCCATGAAGTTGGTTGAGAGAATGCCAACAGTGTGCAAAGCTGTCATCAAGGCAAAAGGTGGATACTTTGAAGAATCTCAAATATAAATATATTTTGATTTGTTTAACACTTTTTTGGTTACTACATGATTCCATGTGTGTTATTTCATAGTTTTGATGTCTTCACTATTATTCTACAATGTAGAAAATAGTACAAATAAAGAGAAACCCTGTAATGAGTAAGTCTGTCCAAACTTTTGACTGGTACTGTATATAATATTGTAGGATATTATAGGAATTCTGAATTCTGGTATATATATATACCAGAATATATATATACATATATATATATAGCCTTGCCCGTAGAATAACACATTTTCTGAGAATACACACCAATACATCACTATGTCTTTTTTCAAAGGGTATCTGGTTTCTCTGTCACAGTTCTACCAAGTATTCATACCACTGACTGACTTTTATGAGCTGTTATGAGCTGTTATGAGCTGTTATGAGCTGTTATGAGCTGTTATGACTGCATCTATATCTGCATCTATATGTAAGGTCATTTAGATGTTGTACACAGTCATACCGAGGTCCAACCATAAGCGAGTCCATAAGGTGTACCATCTCTGCAGGGGATGTCTATCTGTTCAAAATCACTGATACAGGTCCCCACCTTTAACCTCTGGTGATGTGTATTATATCTCTCACTGGGATAATGAGACTGTACTCGGCCAATCTACCGCCGGCTCACTTTATGGTGAGAGACATCGCTCCTATTTTATTTTTTATTTTTCAAAGATAATGAGCTGACAATGTATTCAACCGACCTTAGAGAGGAGAGAGAGGGGGGGGGGGGGGGGGGGGACATTCTACAGCACTTATCCACAGTCTTTGATCACAGATCCAGCTGTCTCTCTGGGTGTCTGCGGACCTTGAAAGCTGTGTCTGTATCCCAAATGGCAACCTATTCCCTTTATAGGGAACTACTTTTTGACCAGGGATCATAAGGGCTCTAGTCTAAAGTAGTGCACTACATAGGGAATAGGGTGCCATTGTGGGACACATAGTGTCTGTTCTATCACCACTGTTGTCATGGATATTGTTTTACTGTGTATTTTATCAACCAGACATTTTGACTAGATCTAACTGATGGTTTTTAGGTCAAAGAAAACAAGGCCTACAATGTAAAAAGAGTTGTGTAGCTAATTCTGCTGTCCCTTTGGCTGGCTAACCCACCTACCCTTGACCTCATGTCTTGCTGTGTTGTTTGATACTAGACAAAATCCCATAATCCATATTACAATCACAGTTTACCACTGTGTGTTCTGGGAGTTTTAACTTTGGATTTGAACATTTATGGCTGCTTTCGTTAATACTATGTCCATTTGGAGGTTGCATTGTTTCATTCTGACCGATATCCCATATGATGTGATGCTTTATTCTGACTGATATCCAATATGATGTGATGCTTTATTCTGACTGATATCCAATATGATGTGATGCTTTATTCTGACTGATATCCAATATGATGTGATGCTTTATTCTGACCGATATCCAATATGATGTGATGCTTCATTCTGACTGATATCCAATATGATGTGATGTGATGTTTCATTCTGACCAATATCCAATATGATGTGATGTGATGTTTCATTCTGACCAATATCCAATATGATGTGATGTGATGTTTCATTCTGACCAATATCCAATATGATGTGATGTTTCATTCTGACCAATATCCAATATGATGTGATGCTTCATTCTGACTGATATCCAATATGATGTGATGCTTTGCTAATATGTATTTGAAGGCAGCACATTAGAGACAGAACAGCACTGCGTGGCATCTAGGCCTCCTCCGGTCCTCTTCATCAGATGGGATTTTCCTCAAGCCCTTTATTCATGAATATGAAGATCTCCATCACATCACAGAGACCATGAATATAGATGGACCCCCCCCCCCCCTCCCCCCATCTGCTCCATGTGTTGTGATGCCAACATGACCACTGTAATTTCTTATCATTTTACACTCCCCCTTTTTCTTTGAGAAATAAGCATGCTATGTTAGATAGATTTTTTTGGTCAACTGACAATATGTCAATATCAAGCTGGGCGTTTTTCCCTTTTATGTATTATATTGACAAAAGGGTTTAAATCTGTGCTCAAAAAAATCTCAAATGTCACTGTGAATGTGTCAGTGATTTCAAAAAGCAGCATTCCCATGTCCTGTGAGGCTTTAGGGCTTAAACCCTTTCAGACTACCTTGGAGACCACCTGAGTTAGAGCTCAAACATATTGTAGATATTAGTAATTTCTCCATTCAACAAGATACACATATAGATTGCGTGCATCAAGGATTTTTGGGGGGGGTGAAGTTGGAATTAGCACTTGGAAATTGGAAGCCTGTGCTAAATGACCTCAGTAAAAGCTATACAGTGTGATATCTGTTTAGAATCTCTTCCAGACACAGATGTGCTAGATCCTTCCAGACCAAATTTAACTTGGCTTTGAGTTATAATTCTTATAACTCAGTAAGAGGCTCATTAAAAAAAAAAAAAAACGTAGCATCCAATTTCCTAATATTTCATCACAGTACCTCAATAATTATGCAGGGTTATTAGCTGAAGCTTTTGTCCTTGGTTCACTTAATTCAGGTTGACGTTTCTTGCTAACAGTAGTGGTAGACTGGGATCTTTGATTTCCCCAGTCTGTAGTGGGTATGTATCAGCAAGTCCTCCACAATACAACAGTGCCCTCTACTGGTGCTTTAAAATATAACACCAACATCTGGAGCGCACTATTCATGTCGATATTACAGAGAACCACTCAATATTACAGAGAGCTCTTGCATGTGTTTACAGACAACAACAACAACATAATAAACACCATCTCCCCAAACCAGAAACCAATTATGTTAAAGACAAAGCATATAAATGGATGTCTTCCTGCCTGTATAGAATGGTTAGTCTGAGCACATGGAGTGTTCAAATGGACAGAGTACTTCAGGAGTGCTTTCAGAGCATTTTTCATATGCAAATATGTTGTAGAACAAATCTTGCATACATAAATGACTGTTATCAGAGACCTCTTTTAAACCCCCAAAAATTGTGACAAGTACACAGATACTGTAGTCACATACATTAAGGACAATTGTTTCATTTTTCATATATTCTCATTCCTATTATGGATTGATGCTATTTTTTTGGTTCAAGTAACAGCTAGAGATCACTGGTGTTATCCTGTACTAGGGTGGTTTCCATCTAAACGTACACGGATTATACCAAACATTAGGAACAGCTTCCTACTCTCTGTTTATCATATATACATAGTCACTTTAACTATACATTCAGGTGCGTACTACCTCAATTAGCCCGACTAACCGGTGCCCCCGCACATTGGCTAACCGGACTATCTACATTGTGTCCCACAACCCGCCACCCACCACCCACCAAACCCTCTTTTACGCTACTGCTACTCTCTGTTTATCATATATACATAGTCACTTTAACCACACCTACATGTACATACTACCTCAATCAGCCCGACTAACCAGTGCCTGTATATAACCTCGCTACTGTTATAGCCTCGCTACTTTTATAGCCTCGCTACTTTTATAGCCTCGCTACTGTTATAGCCTCGCTACTTTTATAGCCTCGCTACTGTTATAGCCTCTCTGCTGTATATAGCCTCTCTACTGTATATAGCCTCTCTACTGTATATAGCCTCGCTACTGTTATAGCCTCGCTACTTTTATAGCCTCGCTACTGTATATAGCCTCGCTACTGTTATAGCCTCGCTACTGTTATAGCCTCGCTACTGTTATAGCCTCGCTACTTTTATAGCCTCTCTACTGTATACAGCCTCGCTACTGTATATAGCCTCGCTACTGGATATAGCCTCTCTACTGTATATAGCCTCGTTACTGTTATAGCCTCGTTACTGTTATAGCCTCTCTGCTGTATATAGCCTCTCTACTGTATATAGCCTCTCTACTGTATATAGCCTCTATACTGTATACAGCCTCGCTACTGTTATAGCCTCTCTACTGTATATAGCCTCTCTACTGTATATAGCCTCTCTACTGTATATAGCCTCGCTACTTTTATAGCCTCGCTACTGTTATAGCCTCGCTACTGTTATAGCCTCTCTACTGTTATAGCCTCTATACTGTATACAGCCTCGCTACTGTTATAGCCTCTCTACTGTATATAGCCTCTCTACTGTATATAGTCTCTCTACTGTTATAGCCTCTATACTGTATACAGCCTCTCTACTGTTATAGCCTCACTACTGTATATAGCCTCTCTACTATTATAGCCTCGCTACTGTATATAGCCTCGCTACTGTATATAGCCTCGCTACTGTATATAGCCTCTCTACTGTATATAGCCTCTCTACTCTATATAGCCTCTTTACTCTATATAGCCTTGCTACTGTATATAGCCTCGCTACTGTATATAGCCTCGCTACTGTATATAGCCTCGCAACTGTATATAGCCTCTCTACTGTATATAGCCTCTCTACTGTATATAGCCTCTCTACTGTATATAGCCTCGCTGCTGTTATAGCCTCGCTACAGTATATAGCCTTGCTACTGTTATAGCCTCGCTACTGTATATAGCCTTGCTACTGTATATAGCCTCGCTACTTTTATAACCTCGCTACTCTATGTAGCCTCGCTACTGTATATAGCCTCTCTACTTTTATAACCTTGCTACTGTATGTAGCCTCGCTACTGTATATAGCCTCGCTACTGTATATAGCCTCGCTACTTTTATAGCCTCGCTACTGTATATAGCCTCGCTACTTTTATAGCCTCGCTACTGTTATAGCCTCGCTACTTTTATAGCCTCACTACTGTATATAGCCTCGCTACTGTATATAGCCTCGCTACTTTTTCAGCCTCGCTACGGTATATAGCCTCGCTACTGTTATAGCCTCTCTACTGTATATAGCCTCTCTACTGTATATAGCCTCTCTACTGTATATAGCCTCGCTACTGTTATAGCCTCTCTACTGTTATAGCCTCTATACTGTATACAGCCTCGCTACTGTTATAGCCTCTCTACTGTATATAGCCTCGCTACTGTATATAGCCTCGCTACTGTATATAGCCTCTCTACTGTATATAGCCTCTCTACTGTATATAGCCTCGCTACTGTTATAGCCTCTCTGCTGTATATAGCCTCTCTACTGTATTTAGACTCTCTACTGTATATAGCCTCTATACTGTATACAGCCTCGCTACTGTTATAGCCTCTCTACTGTATATAGCCTCTCTACTGTATATAGCCTCTCTACTGTATATAGCCTCGCTACTTTTATAGCCTCGCTACTGTTATAGCCTCGCTACTGTTATAGCCTCTCTACTGTTATAGCCTCTATACTGTATACAGCCTCGCTACTGTTATAGCCTCTCTACTGTATATAGCCTCTCTACTGTATATAGTCTCTCTACTGTTATAGCCTCTATACTGTATACAGCCTCTCTACTGTTATAGCCTCTCTACTGTATAAAGCCTCTCTACTGTTATAGCCTCTATACTGTATACAGCCTCTCTACTGTTATAGCCTCTCTACTCTATATAGCCTCTTTACTCTATATAGCCTTGCTACTGTATATAGCCTTGCTACTGTATATAGCCTCGCAACTGTATATAGCCTCTCTACTGTATATAGCCTCTCTACTGTATATAGCCTCTCTACTGTATATAGCCTCGCTGCTGTTATAGCCTCGCTACAGTATATAGCCTTGCTACTGTTATAGCCTCGCTACTGTATATAGCCTTGCTACTGTATATAGCCTCGCTACTTTTATAACCTCGCTACTCTATGTAGCCTCGCTACTGTATATAGCCTCGCTACTTTTATAACCTTGCTACTGTATGTAGCCTCGCTACTGTATATAGCCTCGCTACTTTTATAGCCTCGCTACTGTATATAGCCTCGCTACTTTTATAGCCTCGCTACTGTTATAGCCTCGCTACTTTTATAGCCTCACTACTGTATATAGCCTCGCTACTGTATATAGCCTCGCTACTTTTTCAGCCTCGCTACGGTATATAGCCTCGCTACTGTTATAGCCTCTCTACTGTATATAGCCTCTCTACTGTATATAGCCTCTCTACTGTATATAGCCTCGCTACTGTATATATCCTCTTTACTTTATATAGCCTCTCTACTGTATATAGCCTCGCTACTGTATATAGCCTCTCTACTGTATATAGCGTCTCTACTGTATATAGCCTCGCTACTGTATATAGCCTCGATACTGTATATAGCCTCGCTACTGTATATAGCCTCTCTACTGTATATAGCCTCTTTACTGTATATAGCCTCTCTACTGTATATAGCCTCGCTAATGTATATAGCCTCGCTACTGTATATAGCCTCTCTACTGTATATAGCCTCTCTACTCTATATAGCCTCTTTACTCTATATAGCCTTGCTACTGTATATAGCCTCGCTACTGTATATAGCCTCGCAACTGTATATAGCCTCTCTACTGTATATAGCCTCTCTACTGTATATAACCTCTCTACTGTATATAGCCTCGCTGCTGTTATAGCCTCGCTACAGTATATAGCCTTGCTACTGTTATAGCCTCGCTACTGTATATAGCCTTGCTACTGTATATAGCCTCGCTACTTTTATAACCTCGCTACTGTATATAGCCTCGCTACTGTATATAGCCTCACTACTTTTATAGCCTCGCTACTGTATATAGCCTCGCTACTTTTATAGCCTCGCTACTGTTATAGCCTCGCTACTGTTATAGCCTCGCTACTTTTATAGCCTCACTACTGTATATAGCCTCGCTACTGTATATAGCCTCGCTACTTTTTCAGCCTCGCTACGGTATATAGCCTCGCTACTGTTATAGCCTCTCTACTGTATATAGCCTCTCTACTGTATATAGCCTCTATACTGTATACAGCCTCGCTACTGTTATAGCCTCTCTACTGTATATAGCCTCTCTACTGTATATAGCCTCTCTACTGTATATAGCCTCGCTACTTTTATAGCCTCGCTACTGTTATAGCCTCGCTACTGTTATAGCCTCTCTACTGTTATAGCCTCTATACAGTATACAGCCTTGCTACTGTTATAGCCTCTCTACTGTATATAGCCTCTCTACTGTATATAGTCTCTCTACTGTTATAGCCTCTATACTGTATATAGCCTCTCTACTGTTATAGCCTCACTACTGTATATAGCCTCTCTACTATTATAGCCTCGCTACTGTATATAGCCTCGCTACTGTATATAGCCTCGCTACTGTATATAGCCTCTCTACTGTATATAGCCTCTCTACTCTATATAGCCTCTTTACTCTATATAGCCTTGCTACTGTATATAGCCTCGCTACTGTATATAGCCTCGCAACTGTATATAGCCTCTCTACTGTATATAGCCTCTCTACTGTATATAGCCTCTCTACTGTATATAGCCTCGCTGCTGTTATAGCCTCGCTACAGTATATAGCCTCGCTACTGTTATAGCCTCGCTACTGTATATAGCCTTGCTACTGTATATAGCCTCGCTACTTTTAAAACCTCGCTACTCTATGTAGCCTCGCTACTGTATATAGCCTCGCTACTTTTATAACCTTGCTACTGTATGTAGCCTCGCTACTGTATATAGCCTCGCTACTGTATATAGCCTCGCTACTGTATATAGCCTCGCTACTGTATATATCCTCGCTACTTTTATAGCCTCGCTACTGTTATAGCCGCGCTACTTTTAAAGCCTCACTACTGTATATAGCCTCGCTACTGTATATAGCCTCGCTACTTTTTCAGCATCGCTACGGTATATAGCCTCGCTACTGTTATAGCCTCTCTACTGTATATAGCCTCTCTACTGTATATAGCCTCGCTACTGTATATATCCTCTTTACTTTATATAGCCTCTCTACTGTATATAGCCTCGCTACTGTATATAGCCTCGCTACTGTATATAGCCTCTCTACTGTATATAGCCTCTTTACTGTATATAGCCTCTCTACTGTATATAGCCTCGCTACTGTATATAGCCTCGCTACTGTATATAGCCTCTCTACTGTATATAGCCTCTCTACTCTATATAGCCTCTTTACTCTATATAGCCTTGCTACTGTATATAGCCTCGCTACTGTATATAGCCCCGCAACTGTATATAGCCTCTCTACTGTATATAGCCTCTCTACTGTATATAACCTCTCTACTGTATATAGCCTCGCTGCTGTTATAGCCTCGCTACAGTATATAGCCTTGCTACTGTTATAGCCTCGCTACTGTATATAGCCTTGCTACTGTATATAGCCTCGCTACTTTTATAACCTCGCTACTGTATATAGCCTCGCTACTGTATATAGCCTCGCTACTTTTATAGCCTCGCTACTGTATATAGCCTCGCTACTTTTATAGCCTCGCTACTGTTATAGCCTCGCTACTTTTATAGCCTCACTACTGTATATAGCCTCGCTACTGTATATAGCCTCGCTACTTTTTCAGCCTCGCTACGGTATATAGCCTCGCTACTGTTATAGCCTCTCTACTGTATATAGCCTCTCTACTGTATATAGCCTCTCTACTGTATATAGCCTCGCTACTGTATATATCCTCTCTACTTTATATAGCCTCGCTACTGTATATAGCCTCGCTACTGTATATAGCCTCGCTACTCTATATAGCCTCTCTACTGTATATAGCCTCTCTACTGTATATAGCCTCGCTACTGTTATAGCCTCTCTGCTGTATATAGCCTCTCTACTGTATATAGCCTCTCTACTGTATATAGCCTCTATACTGTATACAGCCTCGCTACTGTTATAGCCTCTCTACTGTATATAGCCTCTCTACTGTATATAGCCTCGTTACTGTTATAGCCTCGCTACTGTTATAGCCTCGCTACTGTTATAGCCTCTCTACTGTTATAGCCTCTATACTGTATACAGCCTCGCTACTGTTATAGCCTCTCTACTGTATATAGCCTCTCTACTGTATATAGCCTCGTTACTGTTATAGCCTCGTTACTGTTATAGCCTCTCTGCTGTATATAGCCTCTCTACTGTATATAGCCTCTCTACTGTATATAGCCTCTATACTGTATACAGCCTCGCTACTGTTATAGCCTCTCTACTGTATATAGCCTCTCTACTGTATATAGCCTCTCTACTGTATATAGCCTCGCTACTTTTATAGCCTCGCTACTGTTATAGCCTCGCTACTGTTATAGCCTCTCTACTGTTATAGCCTCTATACTGTATACAGCCTCGCTACTGTTATAGCCTCTCTACTGTATATAGCCTCTCTACTGTATATAGTCTCTCTACTGTTATAGCCTCTATACTGTATACAGCCTCTCTACTGTTATAGCCTCACTACTGTATATAGCCTCTCTACTATTATAGCCTCGCTACTGTATATAGCCTCGCTACTGTATATAGCCTCGCTACTGTATATAGCCTCTCTACTGTATATAGCCTCTCTACTGTATATAGTCTCTCTACTGTTATAGCCTCTATACTGTATACAGCCTCTCTACTGTTATAGCCTCACTACTGTATATAGCCTCTCTACTATTATAGCCTCTCTACTGTATATAGCCTCGCTACTGTATATAGCCTCGCTACTGTATATAGCCTCGCTACAGTATATAGCCTTGCTACTGTTATAGCCTCGCTACTGTATATAGCCTTGCTACTGTATATAGCCTCGCTACTTTTATAACCTCGCTACTCTATGTAGCCTCGCTACTGTATATAGCCTCGCTACTTTTATAACCTTGCTACTGTATGTAGCCTCGCTACTGTATATAGCCTCGCTACTGTATATAGCCTCGCTACTTTTATAGCCTCGCTACTGTATATAGCCTCGCTACTTTTATAGCCTCGCTACTGTTATAGCCTCGCTACTTTTATAGCCTCGCTACTGTATATAGCCTCGCTACTGTATATAGCCTCGCTACTTTTTCAGCCTCGCTACGGTATATAGCCTCACTACTGTTATAGCCTCTCTACTGTATATAGCCTCTCTACTGTATATAGCCTCTCTACTGTATATAGCCTCGCTACTGTATATATCCTCTTTACTTTATATAGCCTCTCTACTGTATATAGCCTCGCTACTGTATATAGCCTCGCTACTGTATATAGCCTCGCTACTGTATATAGCCTCTCTACTGTATATAGCCTCTTTACTGTATATAGCCTCTCTACTGTTATTTTCACTGTCTTTTTACTGTTGTTTTTTATTTCCTTACTTATCTATTGTTCACCTAATATCTATTTTTTTCTTGCAAATTGCATTGTTGGTTAGGGCCTGTAAGTAAAGCATTTCACTGGTAGGTCTACACCTGTTGTATTCGGCGCACATGACAAATTATCTTTGATTTGATAATAATGAGTTTTCAAAGTGGAAATTACAAACTTCAAAAGCTTTTATAAACTTCAAATTCACTACAAATTTTACATTTCCTGCATAGAAGGAAAATTCTCCTGCAACAGGGTGATCAAATGAAGGTCCTACATTTCTACCAGAAATAAGATTTTGCCCTTTAAATTGGTTTCCTTGTAGAAAGTATCGGACGTACAACTGAAAGACAATCACCTGAAGGGAGGTGTGATTCAACTCACTGCTTGGACCCCATTTCCACTCTCCACTTACACTTTTTTTCAAACACAAAAGAGGAAGAAAATGTACTACTTTAAAATTCTGTCACAGACGCCACAATGCCACAGATACAAAGTTGATACCTTCCCTCAGAAACATGGTTCCTACCTTGTCACATAAGCAGAGTTTACATCTTGCGCTAACATGTGGGTTTCCTGATCTGATCAATATGATCCAATCACTATCTGATCAAGGATTGCCACCTCTAGACATGGTATTAAAATTGGTCTCTTGTCCAGTCAGTGTCCGCATTATGACCAGTTTTCCGTGTATGCTAATTATTTCACGGATATATTTTTCAAAATAATACTTATTTATTCATTTTTAGACATTGACGCCATAAGTCAATGGCGTCACCCGTCAATGATTTTTGAGGGTGGTAAAAATTACGATTTAAATGGGTTTCACCGTCTAGATCCGTCTTCACATGTGGTCAGGATGATGTGTCTGTTAATCGTTTACACGTGTCTAAAAATGTGGGCACAAACAGAATATTGACAAAAATCATGAGAAAGGAGTCATGTGAACACCAGGTATGAACGGGGTTTAAAAATGATCAGAAACTCATATCCAGGGCAACTTACAAACACAAAAGAGGACAATGAAGTCGTTTTATTTCTAGATCTGTATGCAGTGTAAAAATCAGGATACAAATCGACATTTGGCCTCAGAGCATGTCAATACATTTGTAATATTCCAAGCTGAACGATCCTCAGTGTAAACAGAATAAAGTCCTGTTGTTTACAGATGAACTCAACAGGCCGTGTTGTGAAAGAGTCTGTACACATGGTCATAACGTAGTAACTCAAAGCTGTATTAATGTTCTCAACGTCACATAGGGCCGGATTCCCAGACACAGATAAAGCCTAGGCCTAGTCCTAAACAACAACAAAAAAATGTGTTTCATGGAGATTCTCCATTGAAAGTGTATCTTAGTACAAGACTAGGCTTAATCCGTGTCTGGGAAACCAGCCCACAGTATATTCATAAGTCAGTAGCAAACATGAAGTCCAATAAAAAAAAGAAGGGCATATTGTTTAATTACAATGTAACGTTTAACTAGAATGCCAAAATATAAAACCAACATCTGGAGATGACAATAATGGTTTAGGAATGATGTGAGGTTATAAAGATGACTGCAATTTTGACAAAAAAAAATCTTTACAGTAATGCGCAATATCAATATGATATATTTATATATTCACGATTGTGTAAACTTAATTTTTAAAACATGTTCAAAACATTTTGTAAGACAGGCTAACGACTTTGGTGTAATTCATCTATAGCTTCCAAGAAAAAAAAAACATTTTGAAAAAGGTCCTTTAGATGTCTTTCCTTTCTAAAAAAAACAATATCCATTACGAGTAACTTCCTCAAATTGGTCTGACAAAGCATCCCGCTATTGTACTTTACAAACTCATCATCTTCAGTATTATTCACAGTGGTCTTTCTTTTTTAAAAAACGGTTTGTCCAAGAGTAGAAATCCTTGGTACCGGAGCACCTTCACCCAGATACGAAGTGAACCAGTTAACAACAGAGATCTATTCATTTCCAGGTGGCTAAAAGAGAGATATATATTTTAGAATATAAATCAAAAAAAGATTAATATGTGATGAGACAAATATAATAGAATGCTACTGTATAAATGTAAAAGTATCAATTATACCCCCAAGGACCATGTCCGTACACTCGCGGAGATCAAATTAGCATAATACAACAACAAACCAATCAAAATCGGTCCGTTTAAGCCAGGGATTTCTGGGATTTTTGTTGTTGTTGTTTTTGCATTGGATGTATCTCAATCCATCATATCCGCCTATTTCGACAGAGCTAGACTAATGCCTGTCAGACCATGAGACCCCCCCCCCCCCCCAAAAAAATAAAAATGTTTTTTTTTCTTCACAAAGTCTTATGCAACGTCCAAACTATTATGACCCCTCTATGTAAAGATGAGACTCTCACACACATGATGGTGTTCTTCATTTGGCTCTACAAACCCCCACAAGGGTATCAGTTGAAAAAAATGTATGGAAGAATACTGTATATGGAGACTGTTCAGTGCCAAAAATAAAGGGTTAAATACAAGTCACCCCCCCAAAATAACAAATGTTTCCTGAACTTTCTTATACCTATAGGGACAGACACTTCAGAACAAACTTCCTCTAGATGTGTAGGGGGGACTATCTGTTGTTCCATGTAGTGAATCTGTTATTTAATGTTTGTATAGCAGTAAGGCCAAATAAAAATGTTAATCAAATAACATTTTTACATCATTTTTTGATACTTCAAGGGGTCTTAAAATTCTAAATCAAATAGCTAAATGACCTTCTTAAAACAATTCCATATAGCTTAGTAGAACACCCCCCCCCCCCCCCCCATCCACCTGCTTAGACAGGCCTCAGACTGTTTAGTGATAAAAAAATAAGTGGTTATATACATGTAAAAAAAAATACAAATGCTTCCTGATCTTTCTTAAATCTCTCAGATATAGGGACTTCCTCTAGATTTTGTTTTGGGACTATCTGTTGTTCCATGTAGTGAATCTGTTATTCAATGCGTTTGTATTGGCTAATAGCAGGCCAAACAAAAATGTTCATCAAATAATTATTTTGTTATACTTCAATGGGTCGTAAAATCCCCCTCCCCTGGCTTAGACAGGGTTTCGACTCTTATGGGTTAAATGTAATTTCTTTCTTTCTATCATATGGAAAACATTATTTTCTGACAGACCATTTTAACAGAGCAACCATATCAACAAGAGTGTGGCAGAGTTTCCTACTTTTTTAACCACTACTATGCAGATTGTTAATCCGTAGATATGGTAAAGTACATTCTCATAATCAAAGAGAAAATCCTTGGACAATGAAAATCACTGTTGATAGAAACAATGGTTTGTGAGGAATGCAATGTAGGTTTGCCTTTACAGTAGAAAAAACATATTCTCAACGACATCAGTGGTGACATCATAACCTGTTTCCTGTGTGGCGTTCCAGGGGGTTGTAGGGAGTTGTAGTCCTCAAGGTATTCTCACAACTACAACACAGGCTCCAGCCCTTCCGATGTTGAGATTGACCTCCTATTGGAGACATACAGTACAGGGTGATGAAAGGTCATACAGTCTGTATTAAAAATGGATTACAGTAAGGAATTGTGCCAGGCTATTGGAATTGAGAAATTATGAGTCGAAAAGCATTCTAAGAAAATCTAAGGAATAATTCAAGTTACCTCAGTCCATTCATTGTTCTGTGCATCATAGGACTCAACACTGTTCAGGTAGGATGTTCCGTCGTATCCTCCGACAGCGTATAGCCTGTCTCCTAGCAGACAGATACCTACAGCATCTCTGGGGACACTCAGAGAGGACACCGTGGTCCATGTGTCTGTTTTGGGATCATACCTGCAGTGACATAGAGGAATAAAGGGATAAAGGGAAATACATGAAGAAGTGTAGTGAACACTGGGATATTTAAGAGATACAGAGCAAAGATTGAAGAAGTGTAGTGAACACTGGGATATTTAAGAGATACAGAGCAAAGATTAAGCTTGTCCATGGATGAATTCAACAATATCTTGTGACTTTTTTTTAATGTTGTTTTCAATTGAATTGTTTTGACAAGATGGTATTCTATTCATTGATAGGGTCACATGCAGTGTGTATCAGATACAGGTAGATTTTTTACAGAATAGCCAGCAGAGGGTGACAGAAGCCAGATAATCACACTGCTAAAAACAACTACCATGGAAAGAATGACTTGTCTTTGGGTTTGCCCTGTACATGCAGACAGACAGAGACAATGGCCACGTTTGAGAGCATCAAAACTGAGATGCATCGTGTGTAAATTGTGACCGACTGACTGATCTACAAAATAATAATGAGTAGTTATTTATGGTGCAACGTTTTTTTTTTTGTGCATCGGTCTGTCGGCAGTCGCCTGCACCGTCGGCAGTCGCCTGCACCGTCAGCTGCAATTTCAAACAAACCCAATAGGCACGTTCGACATTTCAGCCGACTTTAAAGGCGAGTTGAGACAGACTGGTGACAAATCACATTGCATCAAAATGAACTACTCAGTCTTATATTACCCATGATACATCACAGTTTTAATGCTCTCGAACACGGCCAAAGTCTCAAAAAAGCACCTCAAACACACCCACAACCTAAAATGTCTCTGTGTCTCCATATCTATAGCTATACTTCATCGTCATAAAATCCATGAGTCTATAACAAGACAGTTGGAAAAAACGATGTTGCCTTTTTTTTGCTCTAGTACAGTACTGACATAGGCTACATGCTGATTCTCTGCCCTCCTCCACAAAATGTGCACTTCCATTTCTGTCATGGATTTAAAAGCATTAGATTGGTGTAAGCCTTGGCTAGAGGGAGTGTCCACCATTGTTGAATGCATTTCAGGAAGTGTGCAAGTCCCAAGAATCGAAACGCAGCCATACTGTAGAGTAAAGCTAGGTTTTTACCTCTCTACTCAGACTGAGAGTCTGGAGAAGTGTTTTTTTACCTCTCTACACAGTCTGAGAGTCTGGGAGCAGTGTGTTTTTACCTCTCTACTCAGTCTGAGAGTCTGGGAGCAGTGGTTTTTTACCTCTCTACACAGTCTGAGAGTCTGGAACAGTGTGTTTTTACCTCTCTACACAGTCTGAGAGTCTGGAGCAGTGTGTTTTTACCTCTCTACACAGTCTGAGAGTCTGGGAGCAGTGTTTTTTTACCTCTCTACACAGTCTGAGAGTCTGGAGCAGTGGTTGGACGCCGGGGCATCATGACCACCCACAGCGTAGAGGAAACTGTTGTACGTGGCCACACCCACCCCTCCTCTCCGCTTCGCCATGGGGGCACACATACTCCACTTGTTGGTGTGTGGATCAAAGCATTCCATCGACCGCAGACATGAGCTCCCATCCCGACCACCAACTGCAAACAATCTGTAAGGACAATAAAAGCGTTACAAATCTGACTTTAGCTGCGGCTCAGAAATGATGCTCATTTCTCTTCAAGAAATGTTGTGTCGGTCATTCCTAGAAAGTATTGTCTTTTAAGGGAGGGAGAATCCCAGGTTTCCTTAGCAGAGAGGGGTGGAAGAGGTGGAGAAACATCTTCCGTAGCAGAGAGGGGTGGAGAAACATCTTCCTTAGCAGAGAGGGATGGAGGGGTGGAGAAACATCTTCCTTAGCAGAGAGGGGTGGAGGGGTGGATAAACATCTTCCTTAGCAGAGAGGGGTGGAGAAACATCTTCCTTAGCAGAGAGGGATGGAGGGGTAGAGAAACATCTTCCTTAGCAGAGAGGGATGGAGGGGTGGAGAAACATCTTCCGTAGTAGAGAGGGGTGGAGGGGTGGAGAAACATCTTCCTTAGCAGAGAGGGGTGGAGAAACATCTTCCTTAGCAGAGAGGGATGGAGGGGTGGAGAAACATCTTCCTTAGCAGAGAGGGATAGAGGGGTGGAGAAACATCTTCCTTAGCAGAGAGGGATGGAGGGGTGGAGAAACATCTTCCTTAGCAGAGAGGGATGGAGGGGTGGAGAAACATCTTCCTTAGCAGAGAGGGATGGAGGGGTGGAGAAACATCTTCCATAGCAGAGTGGGATGGAGGGGTGGAGAAACATCTTCCTTAGCAGAGAGGGATGGAGGGGTGGAGAAACATCTTCCATAGCAGAGAGGGGTGGAGAAACATCTTCCTTAGCAGAGAGGGATGGAGGGGTGGAGAAACATATTCCTTAGCAGAGAGGGGTGGAGAAACATATTCCTTAGCAGAGAGGGGTGGAGAAACATCTTCCTTAGCAGAGAGGGATGGAGGGGTGGAGAAACATCTTCCATAGCGGAGAGGGGTGGAGAAACATCTTCCTTAGCAGAGAGGGGTGGAGAAACATCTTCCTTAGCAGAGAGGGATGGAGGGGTGGAGAAACATATTCCTTAGCAGAGAGGGGTGGAGAAACATCTTCCATAGCAGAGAGGGGTGTAGAAACATCTTCCTCAGCAGAGAGGGGCGGGGGTTGTGGATTTATTTTTGCTTCCTTAGTAGAGAAGAGTGGAGGCTTGTAGAAATGTCTTCCATAGACCTAGCAGAGAGGGATGAAGGGTTGTAGAAACATATTCTTTCCTTAAGAGGAGAGAGATGGAGGATTGTAGAAAAGTTTTCCTTCCTTGTTTTCTATTTTTCACCCAGATGCAGGAAGAAAATCAAAAAAAGGTTTTATAGAGTGAAAACACGCCGCAAGACAGTACTTTGTTGTCTGCCATTATGTAACGTAGAGCTGTTGTAGTCTAGGCCCAGGCTTACACACAGAGAAAAGCCTCCTTGTTTTTATACGAAAATGAACCAAAATGTGTTACATAACAAGAAACATAAATTCGTTTTCCTGCTGTGCTCGTTATTAGCTTCTAGTGTGTATATACGTAAGGAATTCTCTTTTCATTTTGTGCCTTATGTCATAAGATGAGCTTGTGTTTTAGTAATAACTGTTCCTGCATGCTGTCATAACGGTTTAGTACGGCCACTTACTTTCCGTTGAGTGCGGTGACTCCCATAGTGCTGCGTGGCGTGGACATGCTGGCCACGTAGTTCCACTGTTTAGCCTGGGGGTCCCACCTCTCCACTGTATTCAGGTAACTCCATCCATCATGGCCACCGACTGCATACATGGGGCCCTCCAACACTGTTATACCTGAAGAGTTAGAAAGAGGAGGGAACCATCAACCTCTGTGTGTGTGTGTGTGTGTGTGTGTGTGTGTGTGTGTGTGTGTGTGTGTGTGTGTGTGTGTGTGTGTGTGTGTGTGTGTGTGTGTGCGTGCGTGCGAGTGTGTGCATATGTGTGCGTCCGTGTGTGCGTGCGTGTGCGTCCGTGTGAGTGTGTGCGTCCGTGCGTCCGTGCGTCCGTGTGAGTGTGTGCGTCCGTGTGTGTGTGTAAGATGCTCAACCAGAGGCATCGACCACGATGCTCATTCCAGAACAGCTGAAGTGCTGTTAGATGAGTCACCGTTGGGTGGAACTGAACACTCAACAAATGTAGTCTATTCTATTCTCTTAAAACAGACCTGGGTCTAGTACTATTTTAAATCATTTAAAAAATATATCATTTCCCGTTTGATTGGTTTAATGGAACCAATACAATAGCCCCAATACTACAAAACCGTCCATCCAGCATCAGGCAGGCTAGGGCAAACGTAGTATTAGAAAGATTTCAAATAGTACTTGAACCCAAGACTGTTCTCCAAACAGGATATAAAACAACTGTGTTTTTGCTGTGGGGTCACAGAGGGGAATGGTTTTCCAAAAACAATGAATATAGGATGTTACTGTACAACACAATAAATGGATTTATATAATAGCTGGTAATGTTTCAGGTTTAGAGTACAACATTATTCTGAAGGGAACATCACCTGTAAACATTCCGCATGAATAAAAGTTAAACTGAAATGGCCGTTTAAAAAAAAAAACAGTTATTGTTGATTTGAAATATGAATAAGTAGTTCCTTCTTTTCTGAATGCACACAGCAGGACGTAGCCTTAGCAGGGAGGCTACGTAGCTCCTCACATCTTCACAGTTAAACCGTGCTCACCGCAAGCAAAGTATGAGAGCTATCTGCTACAGCCCAGATCAAAGGAGACTAGGTAATACTATTCACTGTAATCTCTGGGGCAAACGTGTTCACCCATATCTCAGAAAAGCCAACCACAGACAAGTGAGATGAATACTTGACTACATCGCCTCAGTTCACAGCCATAGACCTATTTCAACTGTGAATCAAACCACTCCTCTGATATGAAACGTATGAGAAACGGCCAGGGAAAAGAGACAATCAGAGCAGGCGTACGGTAGCCTGCCAAGGTTTTACATAGTAACACCTCGTGCTACAATAGTATAGGTATGAAATGTCATTGTTTTTTTGTTTTTTTACAGTAAACCCACCGAGTCCGTGTCTGTGTGTAGACATGGGAGGCATGGTGGACCAGACATTGTTGAAAGGGTTGTAACACTCCACCATGTTGGATGTCTTCAGCCCGTCTCGGCCCCCCACCACGTACAGCTTGTCGTCGATCACTGCCACCCCGAACTGCAGCCTCCGGCCGTTCATCACCCCCACCTGGGTCCATGTGTTGGTCCGCAGGTCATACTTCTCTATGGTCGTAGATCCTATAGGAACAGACAAGGAGATCTATAGATCCTATAGGAACAGACAAGGAGATCTATAGATCCTATAGGAACAGACAAGGAGATCTATAGATCCTATAGGAACAGACAAGGTGATCTATAGATCCTATAGGAACATACAAGGAGATCTATAGATCCTATAGGAACATACAAGGAGATCTATAGATCCTATAGGAACAGACAAAGAGATCTATAGATCATATAGGAACAGACAAGGAAATGTATCGATCCTATAGGAACATACAAGGAGATCTATAGGAACAGACAAGGTGATCTATAGATCCTATAGGAACATACAAGGAGATCTATAGATCCTATAGGAACAGACAAGGTGATCTATAGATCCTATAGGAACAGACAAGGAGATCTATAGATCATATAGGAACAGACAAGGACGATGCTGACGACTTGAGGTGACCCCCCCCAAAAAAGTGCATTTGTCTCATACGCCAAATACAACAGGTGTAGACTTTACCATGAAATGCGTTGTCCTAAACCAACAACGCAGTTCAAGAAATAGAATTAATAAAATATTTACTAAATAAACTAAAGTAAAAAATAAAATAAAAAGTAACACAATAAAATAACAATAAGGAGACTATATACAGAGGGGACCGTTATTGAGTCAATGTGGGGGTAAAGGTCAGTTGAGGTCATTTGTGCATGTAGGTAGGGGTAAAGTGACTATGAATAGATAAGATACTGCAGTAGCAGCAGTGTAAAAACAAAGGGGGGGGGGGGGGGGGGTCAATGTAAATAGTCCGGGGGGGCATTTGATGATTTGTTCAGGGTAAGCAGGTTTAAGGAGGTTTAGCATTGAATTATAATCTGTTCTGATTCCTATTACCCTCCATATCTATCATAGTGTTTGATTAAACACCTACGTTTTAATATATTGTGTTTCTCAAACACACTTTGTAATGTGTTCTATTGACTGTATATCTAAACTGTATAGCACATATGTCAGAGTCAAGGCCCGCGGGCCACATCCGGCCCGCGAGAAGGTTTTTTACGGCCCCTGGGATGATCTTGATTTATTATTAGAACCGGCCCGCAGACCGCAGCAAGCCGGCAGCCCGCAGATCTTTTACACGCACCAATACTACATTTCCCACAATGCAACGGTGACGCACCGAGCAGTAGGCTGCTTCATTTCAATATTTATTGGCACAGCAGTCGTCAGCATCACAGTAAAATTAACTTTCAGATACCCATCAAAAATGGCAAAACGGAAGGTGGACACTGAGAACTGGGGGTTTCAAACAAGGTGGGAGTCGGAGTATATGTTCACGGAGGTAGCTGGAAAACCTGTGTGTCTTCTGTGTGGAGAAAGTGTGGCGGTACTGAAAGAGTATAATCTGAGACGACATTATGAAACGAAACACGCGGACAAAAACAAGAATATGGACATGGAACAAAGGCTACAAAAGGCAGAGGAATTAAAACGAGGCCTCAAATCTCGACAGGCTCTGTTCAAAAAAGCCAAATCACAAGGCCAGGCTGCTGTCAAGGCCAGTTTTATTTTGGCAGAAGAGATCGCTAAATCAGCCCGGCCATTTACGGAGGGGGATTTCATCAAAAACTGCATGATTAAAGTTTGTGACGAAGTTTGCCCAGAAAAAAGGCAACTCTTTTTAAATGTGAGTCTGAGCAGAAACACCATTGCCGAGAGAGTAGACCAGTTGTCCATCAATCTAAAAGAGCAGCTTGTGAAAAAGGGAAAAGATTTCATTGCATATTCCTTGGCTGTGGATGAGAGCACCGACATTTCTGACATTGCCCAGTTGTCAATTTTCATCCGCGGAGTGGACTCCAGCCTAAGCGTGACAGAGGAGTTTTTGGCTTTACGTCCTATGCATGGCACAACTACGGGGCATGATTTGTATGAAGAGGTGTCAAGATGTGTAAATGAGATGGAGCTGCCTTGGGAAAAACTCGTGGGTTTGACAACCGACGGAGCACCTGCGATGTGTGGACACAGGAGCGGACTGGTGGCGAAGATACGGGAAAAGATGCAAGAGGAAAACGCGACAGGTGAGCTGACAGCTTATCATTGTATCATACACCAGGAAGCGTTGTGCGGTAAAGCCTTGAAAATGGAGCATGTAATGAGCATCATCACGCGCACAGTTAACTTTATCAGAGCCAAAGGTTTGAATCACCGCCAGTTCAAGGCATTTCTGACGGAGTTAGAAACGGAGCATGGTGATTTGCCTTATCACACAGAGGTGCGATGGCTAAGCCAGGGAAAGGTGCTTCAAAGATGTTTCGAGCTTCGTGAGGAGATTTGTCTGTTCTTGGACAGCAAAGGGAAAGACACAACACAACTCCGAGACGAAATGTTTCTGTGTGAAATGGCTTTTCTGTGTGACATTACGAGTCATCTGAATGCAATGAACTTGCAGCTGCAGGGTCGGGATCATGTCACCTCTGATATGTACAGTACAGTGAAGGCATTTAAAACCAAACTGACTCTGTGGGAGACGCAGATGCGGAAAGAAAATTTGAGCCACTTTCCCAGCTGCCAGACCATGAAAGAGAAGCTCTCTACCAGTGCGTTCCCGAGCGCACAGTTGGCTGATAAAATAGGTATGCTTGCCGCTGACTTTCGACGCCGATTTGCTGACTTTGAAGCACAAAAAAGCAGGTTGGAACTGCTCGGTAACCCATTTGCTGTTGACGTGGAAAGCTCACCACCAAACCTCCAAATGGAGTTGATTGACCTCCAATGCAATGATGCACTGAGGGCAAAATATGCGGCAGTGGGTGCTGCGGAGTTCGCCCGTTTCCTCCCCGACACAATGCCCCAGCTGCGCATCCAGGCTGCTCAAACGTTGTCTATGTTTGGCAGCACATACCTGTGTGAACAACTGTTTTCTTTGATGAACCTGAACAAAACATCACACAGAAGTCGACTTACTGCTGAACACCTCCACTCAATTCTGAGGATTTCCTCAGCTCAGAGCCTTACCCCGAACATTGATGAACTTGTGGAAAAGATGGGACACCACCAAGTATCACCCTCAACCTCAAACAAGTGAACATTACTGTGCAATCACATATTTAGAGTTTTTACTCAGTTCAAGTTTAAAAGTTAAAGTTTAATATTTGTTTTCACTGCATGTTACTTCTCCTTAAACAAAGTGTTGTTTTTGATTAATAGATTTTTGCACTTTATTTTATTGTATTTCAATCCAATTATATTTTAAAAATATTTCAGTTGAGTGGATGATAGAAAATTGCTATTATTGTTTTTTTCTTTGAAGTAAATTTAGCCCACTTTTGCTAAAATAGAAAATATAGGCTACTGATGGTGCCTTGAATACCGGTTTCTTTCATTTAATGTTCATGTTATGGGGATTTTTATATAAAGGAAATTTGTCTTTTGTGTCTGTTGAAAATTAAAGATTACTGACAGAGCCATAAGAAAATATTGCTTTATTTATCTGATCATATTGGAATATATTTGTTAGGTTTTCAGTAGGTTCAATTAGGTTCACTAGACTATATGCGTCATTTAAAAAATTTTCAATGAACATTCGAACAGTCCGGCCCTCGGCTTGTAGCTAAATTTTTTATTTGGCCCTCCGTCCATTTGACTTTGACACCCCTGCTGTATAGGATCCATTTTAGTATCAGATAAATGAATAGTGGTAGTCCGTGGAATGAAGGGGTTAACCTCCGTCGCGTGGATTGAGCTGCATTACATTAGTAGCCTAATAGACCTGAAGCCTGTAACAATAAAAGCGTCGCCGTGGTCGGGCGAGTTCGACGGTGAAGTGACACGTTAGCGGGCATCCATCTTGGTAATGGGGCTCATTGATCAAAACCTGGTGGGCTTTTAATAATAGTAGCAAGCCATTAGGGTCAAATAGACATAATGGATACACCTGAAATGGCACCCTATTCACTATATCGGGCTTTAGTCAAAAGAAGTGCACTATAATAGGGAGAAGGGTGCCATTTGGGACACAAAACCCTATATAGGGCACTTCTTTTGACCAGAGCTCAATGGGCCTAGTGCACTAGATACATTAGGGAGTAGGGAATGCAGAGTATGTCTAACCCTTGGTAGCGTCCATGCCTCCCACAGCGTAGAGTACTCCTACAGTGGACTTCCTGGGTTTAGTCCTGGGGCTCTGGAACATGAGACGACGCTCCGGGAGCAGATGGTACTTCATGGCTTCCATTAGAAGCTTCTGGCATTCCAGGTCATCTGAGAACATTGTGTTGTTCTCCAGGTCAGCTAGGAGCTGGAAATTAAAGGGGAGTTCAGGTCAGTAAATCTTTATTATCCCCAAAAGGGTAATGGTGAGTGCAGCATAAAAAATACATAGGAAACAACACAACAACAAAAATATATATAATTATTACATTGTAAAAGCTAAATGTATGTCTTTCAACCAGGAAGCAGTATCAACATTCAACCAGGAAGCATTAACCAGGAAGGGCCCATTGTCCCTTGGTCAAATGTAATGCACTATATAGGGAATAGGGTGCCATTTGTGATCAAGTCAATAATAACCTAGCGACCGCCCACTTGTGGAGGTAGACGAGGGTACCATTTGTGATAAAGTCATTGATAAATTATTTTTTCTATATTTTTAATAAGAGGTGTATCAGCTTTGCGGATTGTGGATAGATTGTTACTTCCTGCAATGTAAATGTCTACATCCTGTCCAATCCCCCATATATATTTTGGGTAGCTACAGATGAAGTCGGGAGTTTACATACACCTTAGACAAATACATTTAAACTAAAGTTTTTCCACAGTTCCTGACATTTAATCAAAGTAAAATGTCCCTGTCTAAGGTCAGTTAGAATCACCACTTTATTTTAAGAATGTGAAATCTCAGAATAATGGTATAGAGAATGATTTATTTCAGCTTTTATTTTTTTCATCACATTCCCAGTGGGTCAGAAGTTTACATACACTCAATTCGTATTTGGTAGCATTGCCTTTAAATTGTTTAACTTGGGTCAAACGTTCTGAGTAGCCTTTCACAAGCTTCCCACAATAAGTTGGGTGAATTTTGGCCCATTCCTCCTGACAGAGTTGGTGTAACTGAGTCAGGCTTGTATGCCTCCTTGCTCGCACACGCTTTTTCGGTTCTGCCCACCAAATTTTTCTATAGGATTGAGGTCAGGGCTTTGTGATGGTCACTCCAATACCTTGACTTTGTTGTACTTAAGCCATTTTGCCACAACTTTGGAAGTATGCTTGGGGTCATTGTCCGTTTGGAAGACCCATTTGCGACCAAGCTTTAACTTCCTGACTGATGTCTTGAGATGTTGCTTCAATATATCCACATAATTTTCCTACCTCATGATGCCATCTATTTTGTGAAGTGCACCAGTCCTTCTTGCAGCAAAGCACCACCACAACATGATGCTGCCACCCCCGTGCTTCACGGTTGGGTTCTTCGGCTTGCAAGCCTCCCCCTTTTTCCTCCAAACATAACAATGGTCATTATGGCCAAACAGTTCTATTTTTGTTTCTTTTTTGACTAGAGGACATTTCTCCGAAAACGTTCTTTGTCCCCATGTGCAGCTGCAAACCGTAGTATGGCTTTTTTTACGGCGGTTTTGGAGCAGTGGCTTCTTCCTTGCTGAGCGGCCTTTCAGATTATGTAGATATTGGAGTCGTTTTACTGTGGATATAGATACTTTTGTACCTGTTTCCTCCAGCATCTTCACAAGGTCCTTTGCTGTTATTCTGGGATTGATTAGCACTTTTCGCACCAAAGTACGTTCATCTCTAGGAGACAGAACGCGTCTCCTTCCTGAGCGGTATGACGGCTGCGTGGTCCCATGGTGTTTATACTTGCATACTATTGTTTGTACAGATGAACGTGGTACCTTCAGGCGTTTTGAAATTGCTCCCAAGAACGAACCAGACTTGTGGAGGTCTACAATTTGTTTTCTGAGGTCTTGGCTGATTTCTTTTGATTTTCCCATAATGTCAAGCAAAGAGGCACTGAGTTTGAAGGTAGGCCTTGAAATGCATCCACAGGTACACCTCCAATTGACTCAAATTATGTCAATTAGCCTATCAGAAGCTTCTAAAGCCATGACATCATTTTCTGGAATTTTCCAAGCTTTTTAAAAGCACAGTCAACTTTGTGTATGTAAACTTCTGACCCACTGGAATTGTGATACAGTGAATTATAAATGGAATAATCTGTCTGTAAACAATTGTTGAAAAAATTACTTGTGTCATGCACAAAGTAGATGTCCTAACCAACTTACGAAAACTACAGTTTGTAGTTTCTATTATTCTGATATTTCACATTCTTAAAATAAAGTGGTGATCCTAACTGACGTAAAACAGGGAATTTTTACTAGGAATGTCAGGAATTGTGAAAAACTGAGTTTAAATATATTTGACTAAGTTGTATGTAAACTTCCGACTTCAATTGTATATGCCAATTATGTGATGGTCCGACCGCATTCTGTCCCCTATCAACACTTTTTAAACTTTTGGTGCCAGAGAGAATGACATAAGAAAGTAATCAAGGCGACTAGATTGATTAAGCCTCCGCCATGTATATCTCACTAGGTCAGGATATTAAACCTCTGCCATGTATATCTCACTAGGTCAGGGTATTAAACCTCTGCCATGTATATCTCACTAGGTCAGGGTATTAAACCTCCTCCATGTATATCTCACTAGGTCAGGATATTAAACCTCCTCCATGTATATCTCACTAGGTCAGGATATTAAACCTCCTCCATGTATATCTCACTAGGTCAGGGTATTAAACCTCTGCCATGTATATCTCACTAGGTCAGGGTATTAAACCTCCGCCATGTATATCTCACTAGGTCAGGATATTAAACCTCCTCCATGTATATCTCACTAGGTCAGGGTATTAAACCTCTGCCATGTATATCTCACTAGGTCAGGGTATTTAACCTCCACCATATATATCTCACTAGGTCAGGGTATTTAACCTCCACCATGTATATCTCACTAGGTCAGGATATTAAACCTCCTCCATGTATATCTCACTAGGTCAGGGTATTAAACCTCCGCCATGTATATCTCACTAGGTCAGGATATTAAACCTCCTCCATGTATATCTCACTAGGTCAGGGTATTAAACCTCTGCCATGTATATCTTACTAGGTCAGGATATTAAACCTCCTCCATGTATATCTCACTAGGTCAGGGTATTTAACCTCCACCATGTATATCTCACTAGGTCAGGGTATTAAACCTCCTCCATGTATATCTCACTAGGTCAGAATATTAAACCTCCTCCATGTATATCTCACTAGGTCAGGGTATTAAACCTCCTCCATGTATATCTCACTAGGTCAGAATATTAAACCTCCTCCATGTATATCTCACTAGGTCAGGGTATTAAACCTCCTCCATGTACATCTCACCTAGGTCAGGATATAAAACCTCCATGTATATCTCACTAGGTCAGGGTATTAAACCTCCTCCATGTACATCTCACCTAGGTCAGGATATTAAACCTCCATGTATATCTCACTAGGTCAGGATATTAAACCTCCATGTATATCTCACTAGGTCAGGATATTAAACCTCCATGTATATCTCACTAGGTCAGGGTATTAAACCTCCTCCATGTACATTGAACCTAGGTCAGGATATTAAACCTCCATGTATATCTCACTAGGTCAGGGTATAAAAACCTCCTCCATGTACATCTCACCTAGGTCAGGATATTAAACCTCCATGTATATCTCATTAGGTCAGGATATTAAACCTCCATGTATATCTCACTAGGTCAGGATATTAAACCTCCATGTATATCTCACTAGGTCAGGATATTAAACCTCCTCCATGTATATCTCACTAGGTCAGGATATTAAACCTCCATGTATATCTCACTAGGTCAGGATATTAAACCTCCATGTATATCTCACTAGGTCAGGATATTAAACCTCCTCCATGTATATCTCACTAGGTCAGGGTATTTCAGCCTCCATATATCCACTAGTTTCAATATATCCATGACATTCATGATTTCCATAAGTGCCGGAGGGTGATAGTTTGTCGTGTGATTTCCTTTACGGTCCATAGAGGTATTTAAAACCGTATCAAAATCTCCCACTATAATAATTGAGTGTTGCATGCAGAGACGATATATTCATATATATACTTTCAAAGAAGCTCGGATCATCATGATTTGGACCGTATAGGTTTGTTTATGTTCCAATAACATCATTAAAATCATCCATCTACCTTGATGTTCTGTTTGGACAATTTACACATTTCGATTAAAATTACAGTTAATTAATATCGTCACCCCTTTTGAATTTATTTTCCCATGGGAGAAATATTTTTGCCCCCCCCCCCCCCCAGTCCTTTTCCCACAGAATTTCATCTGTCCAGTGTCTGTGTTCAGTCTGAGATATGGCTTTTTCTTTGCAACTCTTCGCCTCTTCACTGTTGATGTTGAGACTGGTGTTTTGCGGGTACTATTTAATGAAGCTGCCAGTTGAGGACTTGTGAGGCGTCTGTTTCCCAAACTAGACACTCTAATGTACTTGTCCTCTGGCTCAGTTGTGCACTGTGGCCTCCCACTCCTCTTTCTATTCTGGTTAGAGCCAGTTTGCTCTGTTCTGTGAAGGGCGTTGTACAAGATCTTCCGTTTCTTGGCAATTTCTCGCATGGAATAGCCTTCATTTCTCAGAACAAGAATAGACTGACGAGTTTCAGAAGAAAAGTCTTTGTTTCTGGCCATTTTGAGCCTGTAATCGAACCCACAAAGGCTGATCCTCCAGATACTCAACTAGTCTAAAGAAGGCCAGTTTTATTGCTTCTTTAATCAGAGAAACAGTTTTCAGATGTGCTAACATAATTGCAAAAGGGTTTTCTAATGATCAATCCGACCTTTTAAAATGATGTAGATATTCCTTAACAAATCAGCTGTTTCCAGCTACAATGGTAATTTACAACATGAACAATGTCTACACTGTATTTCTTATCAATTTGATGTTATTTTAATGGACAAACAATGTTTTTTTTTAAACAATTTTCTTTAAAAAACAAGGACATTTCTAAGTGAGCCCAAACTTTTGAACGGTAGTGTGTATATATTAAAAAAATCCTATTTATCTTAATTTCCATAATATAGCTATTAATATTTGTAGTAATATAGGCATCTTATGTTAAGGATTTTTACCTCTTACCAGTCTCGACATTACCAGAATTACATTATGGCAAGCAATTATTATTAATTGTTTTTGCAAACAATTATTGTGATTATTTTAGCAAGCAATTATGGCAAGCAATTATTATTAATTATTTTGGCAAACAATTATTGTGATTCATACTATGTTGTCCCTAACATATTTTACTCTCTCGCAACAGTTGTGGGATGCACACACACACACACACACACACACACACACACACACACACCACACACTCAACCCCTTTCCCCCATAATAACCATAGACTCAGATTCTCAACAATTGCACCATCCCAGAGCCCAACTCAAGAAAGGTCTTGATTTACAAATGCATATACAGTTGCAGCTGTATGAGAGGCCAGCAAAACTGAGCCAAAAAAAAGGTAGAAATGGGGAGATTTGATTAACCATTGTCACGTCCTAAATGATGGTCAGATATACACCCTTCCCCTGAAACACCCACACATGGTTCCCCGTAGTGACCATATTCTCTGGCATTTTCGTGCAGTCAGACCTTTAACAATAATATGCCCCCTCTCTGAATGTCTGAGTGTAACCCCCTCCCCATGGGTTACTGCAGCTAGTGTTGCCAGCACTGCCACTGCCTGGGTGGGGGCACCACACCGGAATGCCCACCGGCTAAGTACAAGGTCATCAAGGTTCTCATTAGCAGCTTCGAGAATTCCTTTGTATATGATGCTCTCCTTTCAGGGGGCTCTGGCTCTGCAGGACCAACCCTGCCAGGCAGGATCAGAATCTTGACAGGGCGGTGCTGCTCTAGAAGGTCTCTGACCACATTATGGCTGCATACAGGCAGCTTACAGCAGGCCCATAAAACAGATAGGGACTTCTCTTTAGTATCTGGGTCGTTCAGGTGGGTGTCTAAGGTTTAGGGTTGTGGACCGTTCCATCAAGATAGGACCATAAATAAATAAATTAGACTTTAGAATGTATTTTTAAAATGTAGTTCCCCATGATTGGACAATAAAATATATTTGATGTATAATTTATTTTAAAATGCAGTTCCACCATGATAGGACAATAAATAAATAAATCTATAAGATGTATAATTCATTTTAAAATGTATAACCCTCATCTGCACCACATTGAAAGCTCTCTCACAACCCCTGCTCACAGACATACATTGGTTCTGGGATATGCATCCGTTTCCTTTCTCACTCACTTAACGCCACATTTTCCCAAACCCCATAAAACACACACCATCCATCTCAATACATCCACACATACCCACATACTGAGCCTTCTGTCTGCTGTGTTTTTATCTCTGCCATGTTGAATTAGTTCTTTTGTGTTCCAATCAGTTATATTTGAAGATAGATAGAAAAGCTATATATGTTTTGGTATCATTGCAATTCATTCCATGACTAGTATTGTTTGTTTCACTATTTGCCTCTATAAGAACTTTGTAATTTTTGGAATAGACATGGAGTGATCTTTGTGTCTCTGAACAATTGGTTATCAATATATAGTTTATCGACTACTAGAGCTACTCTTTCCCCTTTCAATCTATTTTCCTTGAATATTGGATATAGAACTACAGACCGCCGTTCTGTAATTTCCTCCGGGAACTGATCATTCATGCCTATTTTTGTGCCAGAAAGTCTTTTACCCAGGCTTTTAACCATTATTTTATCTTTAAAGAAAGCTAATTTTGCAACGATTGGGCGTTCATACCTCTGCCCTCTCTGTCCGAAGCGGTGTACACGTTCGAGTTGGATTTTGTCGATAGCTTCACGTGGGATCTGAAGATCTGTAAGGAGGAACTCTTTAACTACAGATTCAGGAACTTCTCCTTCTTTCTCTTGGATACCTGTAAGTAGCAGATTCTCTCTCATGGATCTAGTCTGTATGTCAAGTAAGGCTTCTCTCAGAACGATGTTCTCCTTTTTAAGTTCATTCACTTCGGTTTCAATCTTATTGACTGTCCCTTTTAGCTTGTTTGTGTCTTTCTCCAATGTCGCAGGTTTTTCATCACTCATCTCGAGGCTCCCCTTCAACTCTTTTATATCCTTACTGACTAATTTCATTCTATACCCAGTTTGTCATTTATTGATTTTAACAGATCGGTTTCGACCTTTACCATTCTTGGTGGTGAAAAGATTAAATTGTCTGTGTCTGTCAAAAGAATCACGTTTTCGTTTTGAAATAGGTTCCCCTCTCTTACTCTCCGTCATCTGTTGGTGTTGCTTGTTTTCATAATATTTGTCGATATATTTGTCTAGCCTTATAATTTGTTTAGTGTTGTTATCCAGATTGAAGGTTATCACCCACCAGATTGTGAAGTGTCCTCTAGTTAGTCTAACTTACCGATATTGAATATTATGTTTTTATCTTGAGGTGAGCTACACTGCTGTGTTCAGTCCACCATCTTTTCCAGTCTACTTTTGATGAAGTCATTGATCATCTACTGACTGCCCACCTGTGGAGGCAGAAGTGGCAGGCGGATGTAGGCCAGGAGAACCCCAAGGTCCTGCTGGCGATGTTGAACATCGAACCGCACCCACGTCATCAGAGCCTGGAAGATGGTCTCCTCATCTGGTACGTTTATGTCGTCACTGGCCAAGAGTTTGACGATCTCAGCCGTAGGAAGCAGGAGAAACTCCTGGTTCTGAATCACCTCTAGGAAGTGCTCCTGAAACAGGGATGTGACAGGGAGGAGGACTTAGTGGAAAAGGGAAAAAGCTGCAACCCAACCTTACAGATGACGGTCGACCAAAACGCTGGGCTCGCTTTCATCTGGAGGTTGGGTTGCAAAATACTTACATCCAATTTTCAGGTGCTGCCTGGATAGAAAATACAATTAATAAATGAAAGAAGATATTACTTATTACATGTAGAAATTAGTCATTCATTGGGTAAATAAGTAGATTCGGTAGAGAAATCGGTTACGTAGATCTAGTGTAAACGTCTTACCAGTAGATGGTTTAACTGTGTCGTTTACAACAACCAATACATTTTCTATATATTGAAATCAGGAGTATAATTATACATTCTCCGAGAACAGTATTAATAAGAAACATCCTGAGCTGTCTGTCTCAGGAGCTAGATATACAGTCAATAAATGCCTCATTTGTTTCTCGGTTGATTGATTCTCAGTATTTGACTGACACGGGAAAGAATCAGTGGATAAATTGGGCGGTGAACTTATTTAAACAAAATGAACAACACATTATAACATCAATGTTGCTAACATGGGCCAACATGACAGCCAAGCCACAGAGGGCAAGGGAAAGGGGGATATTGAGTCAGTTGTACACCTGAATGCATTCAACTGAAAAGTGTCTTCCGCATTTACCACAGATTAATCATGTTGCCAGATCTCTATGCTAGCCGAGAACATAGTGACAACACACTGCCAGAAATGTAATTAATAAAAATCATTGCATAGCAAGTGATTAACTGTGGTCTTAAACTTAGTCAGTATGAGGTCAAATACACAGTAACAGTCAGATTGGGGCTAGTTTAGAAAATAAAGAGTATGTACAATCTGGAGCTCGCTATACACCTTTATATAGATTCACCTTCCATTTGTTGGCCATCATCCCGCGCAATACGTATATATATACAGTATGGCTTTGTGTGATTGCCTCTACGAGCCTTTTCAAGGACTCTCTCTGGATAATATCATTATAGAGATGATTCTATATAAAAGCCCTTTGTGCTGCTCTGTAACGTTCAACATAACAGGGAACAAGACCCTGAGCTGTTCTTTATTGCACCAGCAAGAATAAACGTTGACACATTTAACATTGCTTTGGGGCAAGTGCCTAACAATTGTGGAAAAAAAAACAAGCATGCTATTGATCATTAATCTGTTACAAATTATAGTTGGCTCACAGAATCATGAGTCTTGGTTTAGGATCTTAGCAGTGAAAAGCCTAATGAAATGAGTCTCCTTCATTGATCTGTTCTGGTAATTCAGAAGGAGAGATCCTATTTCCTACACACTGTAGGAACATCTATACCAATGTTTGACATTGGTATAGATTAATTATTTGTAATTACCATCAGCCAGAATGCTGACAACAAATGGAATACATGAATTATACTAGCTACACTGCAGACTCTTCGATTCACAGACGTTTAAAAACAAAGGGTGACTCAGAAATGACATCCTACTTCCCTATATAGTGCACTACGTTTTGACCAAAACCATGTGGGCCCTGGTCAAAAGCAGTGTACTTTATAGTGAATCGGGTGCCATTTCAGACACACACATTCACTATACAAGAAGATAAACCTGCGGTAAGTAACTGTTTGAGAAACAAGAGCAGTGGAGAAAAGTTGTGTGTTCATCTATAGAAGAAACACAATTACATAAGAAGATGAAAAGGTTTTGGCGAGAAAAACAACAACATCGTAATTGAAAATGTGCATGAGATGCTTTGGTTCAGTTTGTCAAGTTGAAACAGAAATGAAAGCATGAATTAAAAAGTGTACTAATCTGAACTGGTCGTTTTTAAACTAGACTAATTCTTGGAGTAGCCTAGTGAAATCTAACATGAGGACTTTAACAACAGGGCTCAAAGATAGCAGGGCAAGGTTTTAGGACATTTACAGGAGAAACAAATACACTTCTCTCACAAAGGAAAAGGATGTCACAAAACATAGAACATCCGTCCAGCGTAAACTAGCGACAAAAATATCCTTATCAAAATAACAAGCTGTTGATTCAGAACCCAGAGGACAGTGGTACAGGAAGCTCTGTGACTCTCCGACGGTGTACCAAATGACGCCCTATTCCCTATGTAGTGCACTATGGGCTCTGGTCGAAGGTAATGCACTATCTAGTAAATAAGGTACTATTTGGGACGCTTCCTCCATGTTCTTTAGTGGAGGGATTGAACAGGAAGTGGTCGTGCTAGTATTGTGATTAGATGAACCTCACTGTTCTGGACAGAGCTCTATTTAAACAGAGCCTAGCAGATGTCTTTCAGGAGATAACAGAGATAACAGCTATCTCCATAAGTTGTTTACTCCGTCAGCCGGGGGACGGCCGGGGACATTATCTAGCAAATACTGCATCTTCTTGATCCCATAGAAAATGTGTGAAATAAATCATTCAGCTGTATTTTGAAAAACCAACCTACCTCTCAAAAATGTTAGTTGATATGTCTCAACATTGATAGCCACAAAATAGCTAACGTTGACCAAACATTTTTAAATAAAATCCTAAAGTTTAAAAGGATATTTGCATTTTAGCTAAGCAGTCAATGGTCATCCAACCCTAACAATGTGATGTAGACCTAACGCAACCTCCAAAAGGAAAATATGCAAATAGCAACAGACCCCACCCCCGAAAAAAATAAATATTTGAAGGTGATTCTTTGGAGTTGAGGCTGTGTAAAGATGGTTAGATTCCTACCATAGTGTAGTTGTGGGCCACGTTGAGCAAATCCATGCATCCCTGGGCGTCAGCGAAGGAGTGTATCCCCAGGCAGTTAGATGGATGGAGTTGTTTCATGAGGAAGTTACAGCAAACCTCAATGACTTGCGAGAGCTGTAGAAGGCAGGCTGCAGCCAATAAACTCTCTATGGTCTCCTCCTTCAATTCAAGGACACCTGCAACATTAACAAGATATGTTGTTACAGAGAACAAGTAGAGCGTCTTATGAGCTCCAAAAACATCACCAGGCCTGGGGCACAGGGGAGAAAATACTTAAAAACATCACCAGGCCTGGGGCACAGGGGAGAAAATACCTAAAAATATCACCAGGCCTGGGGCACAGGGGAGAAAATACCTAAAAATATCACCAGGCCTGGGGCACAGGGGAGAAAATAACTACAAATATCACCAGGCCTGGGGCACAGGGGAGAAAATAACTAAAAATATCACCAGGCCTGGGGCACAGGGGAGAAAATAACAAAAAACATCACCAGGCCTGGGACACAGGAGAGAAAATAACTAAAAATATCACCAGGCCTGGGGCACAGGGGAGAAAATACCTAAAAATATCACCAGGCCTGGGGCACAGGGGAGAAAATAACTAAAAATATCACCAGGCCTGGGGCACAGGGGAGAAAATAACTACAAATATCACCAGGCCTGGGGCACAGGGGAGAAAATAACTAAAAATATCACCAGGCCTGGGGCACAGGGGAGAAAATAACAAAAAACATCACCAGGCCTGGGACACAGGAGAGAAAATAACTAAAAACATCACCAGGCCTGGGGCACAGAGGAGAAAATACCTAAAAATATCACCAGGCCTGGGGCACAGGGGATAAAATAACTAAAAATATCACCAGGCCTGGGGCACAGGGGAGAAAATAACTAAAAATATCACCAGGCCTGGGGCACAGGGGAGAAAATAACTACAAATATCACCAGGCCTGGGGCACAGGGGAGAAAATAACTAAAAATATCACCAGGCCTGGGGCACAGGGGAGAAAATAACTAAAAATATCACCAGGCCTGGGGCACAGGGGAGAAAATAACAAAAAATATCACCGGGCCTGGGGCACAGGGGAGAAAATAACTAAAAACATCACCAGGCCTGGGACACAGGAGAGAAAATAACTACACATATCACCAGGCCTGGGGCACAGGGGAGAAAATAACTACAAATATCACCAGGCCTGGGGCACAGGGGAGAAAATAACTAAAAATATCCCCAGGCCTGGGGCACAGGGGAGAAAATAACAAAAAATATCACCAGTCCTGGGGCACAGGGGAGAAAATAACAAAAAACACCACCAGGCCTGGGACACAGGGGAGAAAATAACTAAAAATATCACCAGGCCTGGGGCACAGGGGAGAAAATAACAAAAAACACCACCAGGCCTGGGACACAGGGGAGAAAATAACTAAAAATATCACCAGGCCTGGGGCACAGGGGAGAAAATAACAAAAAACACCACCAGGCCTGGGACACAGGGGAGAAAATACCTAAAAATATCACCAGGCCTGGGGCACAGGGGAGAAAATAACTAAAAATATCACCAGGCCTGGGGCACAGGGGAGAAAATAACTACAAATATCACCAGGCCTGGGGCACAGGGGAGAAAATAACTACAAATATCACCAGGCCTGGGGCACAGGGGAGAAAATAACTACAAATATCACCAGGCCTGGGGCACAGGGGAGAAAATAACTAAAAATATCACCAGGCCTGGGGCACAGGGGAGAAAATAACAAAAAATATCACCGGGCCTGGGGCACAGGGGAGAAAATAACTAAAAACATCACCAGGCCTGGGACAGGAGAGAAAATAACTACACATATCACCAGGCCTGGGGCACAGGGGAGAAAATAACTAAAAATATCACCAGGCCTGGGGCACAGGGGAGAAAATAACAAAAAATATCCCCAGGCCTGGGGCACAGGGGAGAAAATAACAAAAAATATCCCCAGGCCTGGGGCACAGGGGAGAAAATACCTAAAAATATCACCATGCCTGGGGCACAGGGGAGAAAATAACAAAAAATATCCCCAGGCCTGGGGCACAGGGGAGAAAATAACAAAAAATATCCCCAGGCCTGGGGCACAGGGGAGAAAATAACAAAAAATATCCCCAGGCCTGGGGCACAGGGGAGAAAATAACAGATTGACAGACGTGGGGATTTGATGCTGCTCTTTATGCACCAGCGGCTCCATGGGTATTACTGGGTGGATACGTTCAAATGAAACCATATTCCTAATTTAATACATTATTTTGACCAAGCCCTTTGGGCCGTGGTCCAAAGTAGCGCACTACATATGAAATAGGGTACCATTTGAGATACATATTGAGGGTTGTGGAGTACTCACCAGTATAGGCAAAGTGGACCAGAGATCTCAAGGCTTCTGGATCCACCCCCTCCATCTTGATCTCCTCCTGTTTGGCCTCTCTCACATCGCTGGTGAACATGGCAGCAAAGTAGTCAGAGACTGCACTGAGGACCAGTCTGTATAGGACAAAATACACAAGGTAGGGGTCAGAGACTGCACTAAGGACCAGTCTGTATAGGACAACATCAACAAGGTAGGGGTCAGAGACTGCACTAAGGACCAGTCTGTATAGGACAACAACAAAGTAGTGGTCAGAGACTGCACTAAGGACCAGTCTGTATAGGACAACACCAACAAGGTAGTGGTCAGAGACTGCACTAAGGACCAGTCTGTATAGGACAACATCAACAAAGTAGTGGGGTCAGAGACTGCACTAAGGACCAGTCTGTATAGGACATCATCAACAAAGTAGTGGTCAGAGACTGCACTAAGGACCAGTCTGTATAGGACAACATCAACAAAGTAGTGGTCAGAGACTGTACTAAGGACCAGTCTGTATAGGACAACATCAAAGTAGTAGCCAGAGACTGCACTAAGGACCAGTCTGTATAGGACAACATCAACAAAGTAGGGGTCAGAGACTGCACTAAGGACCAGTCTGTATAGGACAACATCAACAAGGTAGTGGTCAGAGACTGCACTAAGGACCAGTCTGTATAGGACAACATCAACAAGGTAGTGGTCAGAGACTGCACTAAGGACCAGTCTGTATAGGACAACATCAAGGTAGTGGTCAGAGACTGCACTAAGGACCAGTCTGTATAGGACAAAATCAACAAGGTAGTGGTCAGAAACTGCACTAAGGACCAGTCTGTATAGAACAACATCAAGGTAGTGGTCAGAGACTGCACTAAGGACCAGTCTGTATAGGACAAAATCAACAAGGTAGTGGTCAGAAACTGCACTAAGGACCAGTCTGTATAGAACAACATCAAGGTATTGGTCAGAGACTGCACTAAGGACCAGTCTGTATAGAACAACATCAAGGTAGGGGTCAGAGACTGCACTAAGGACCAGTCTGTATAGAACAACATCAAGGTAGTGGTCAGAGACTGTACTAAGGACCAGTCTGTATAGGACAACATCAAAGTAGTAGCCAGAGACTGCACTAAGGACCAGTCTGTATAGGACAACATCAACAAAGTAGTGGTCAGAGACTGCACTAAGGACCAGTCTGTATAGGACAACATCAGCAAGGTAGGGGTCAGAGACTGCACTAAGGACCAGTCTGTATAGGACAACATCAACAAGGTAGTGGTCAGAGACTGCACTAAGGACCAGTCTGTATAGGACAACATCAACAAGGTAGGGGTCAGAGACTGCACTAAGGACCAGTCTGTATAGGACAACAACAAAGTAGTGGTCAGAGACTGCACTAAGGACCAGTCTGTATAGAACAACATCAAGGTAGTGGTCAGAGACTGCACTAAGGACCAGTCTGTATAGGACAACATCAACAAGGTAGTGGTCAGAGACTGCACTAAGGACCAGTCTGTATAGAACAACATCAAGGTAGTGGTCAGAGACTGCACTAAGGACCAGTCTGTATAGGACAACATCAAGGTAGGGGTCAGAGACTGCACTAAGGACCAGTCTGCACACAGCAACAACCAGCAAATAAATCAGAGGGCCGTCACAAATGGTAGGCTCTTCCCTATTTAGTGCACTACTCTCTGGTCAAAAGTAGTGCACTACAGTATATGACTGTAGAGGCTAATAGGGTGCCATTTGGGGGACACAGTCACTGCACTGTGGATCAGTCTGCACACACAACACAACCAACAGCCTTGTATTGACGTCTTCATATGTATTGATTATCCGTTACATAATGTCATGCTGATAGAGCTGTGAGGGAGCTGTGAGGGAGATGTGAGAGAGCTGTGAGGGAGCTGTGAGGGAGCTGTGAGGGAGCTGTGAGGGAGCTGAGAGGGAGCTGTGAGAGAGCTGAGAGGGAGCTGAGAGGGAGCTGAGGGGGAGCTGAGGGGGAGCTGTGGGGGAGCTGTGAGAGAGCTGAGAGGGAGCTGAGAGGGAGCTGAGCGGGAGCTGTGAGGTAGCTGAGAGGGAGCTGAGGGGGAGCTGAGAGGGAGCTGTGAGGGAGCTGAGAGGGAGCTGAGAGGGAGCTGAGGGGGAGCTGAGAGGGAGCTGAGGGGGAGCTGAGAGGGAGCTGTGAGGGAGCTGAGAGGGAGCTTTGAGGGAGCTGAGAGAGAGCTGTGAGGGAGCTGAGAGGGAGCTGAGGGGGAGCTGTGGAAGAGCTGAGAGGGAGCTGAGAGGGAGCTGAGAGGGAGCTGAGAGGGAGCTGAGCGGGAGCTGAGCGGGAGATGTGAGGGATATGAGAGGGAGCTGAGCGGGAGATGTGAGGGAGATGTGAGGGAGCTGAGAGGGAGCTGAGAGGGAGATGTGAGGGAGATGTGAGGGAGCTGAGCGGGAGATGTGAGAGAGCTGAGACGGAGCTGAGAGGCGATCCTGGTGTACAAAGGCCAATTCGACCAGGAGTGTAACGAAATTCTCTGAGTTTGAGTTGCACGTTTTATTGTTATATTATGGCCTGTATTTACTATCCAAATGCTGCTCCATGACAGACAGACAGTACACCAGGTGGTATGTCAGACAGACAGTACACCAGGTGGTATATCAGACAGACAGTATACCAGGTGGTATATCAGACAGTATACCAGGTGGTATATCAGACAGACAGTACACCAGGTGGTATATCAGACAGACAGTACACCAGGTGGTATATCAGACAGTACACCAGGTGGTATATCAGACAGACAGTACACCAGGTGGTATATCAGACAGACAGTACACCAGGTGGTATATCAGACATACAGTATACCAGGTGGTATGTCAGACAGACAGTACACCAGGTGGTATATCAGACAGACAGTATACCAGGTGGTATATCAGACAGTATACCAGGTGGTATATCAGACAGACAGTATACCAGGTGGTATATCAGACAGTACACCAGGTGGTATATCAGACAGACAGTATACCAGGTGGTATATCAGACAGACAGTATACCAGGTAGTATATCAGACAGACAGTATACCAGGTGGTATATCAGACAGACAGTACACCAGGTGGTATATCAGACAGACAGTATACCAGATGGTATATCAGACAGACAGTATACCAGGTGGTATATCAGACAGACAGTATACCAGGTGGTATATCAGACAGACAGTATACCAGGTGGTATATCAGACAGACAGTACACCAGGTGGTATATCAGACAGACAGTATACCAGGTGGTATATCAGACAGTATACCAGGTGGTATATCAGACAGACAGTATACCAGGTAGTATATCAGACAGACAGTATACCAGGTGGTATATCAGACAGACAGTATACCAGGTGGTATATCAGACAGACAGTATACCAGGTGGTATATCAGACAGTATACCCGGTGGTATATCAGACAGACAGTATACCAGGTAGTATATCAGACAGACAGTATACCAGGTGGTATATCAGACAGACAGTACACCAGGTGGTATATCAGACAGACAGTATACCAGGTGGTATATCAGACAGACAGTATACCAGGTGGTATATCAGACAGTATACCAGGTGGTATATCAGACAGACAGTACACCAGGTGGTATATCAGACAGACAGTATACCAGGTGGTATATCAGACAGACAGTATACCAGGTGGTATATCAGACAGACAGTACACCAGGTGGTATATCAGACAGACAGTATACCAGGTGGTATATCAGACAGACAGTACACCAGGTGGTATATCAGACAGACAGTATACCAGGTGGTATATCAGACAGACAGTATACCAGGTGGTATATCAGACAGACAGTATACCAGGTGGTATATCAGACAGTATACCAGGTGGTATATCAGACAGACAGTACACCAGGTGGTATATCAGACAGACAGTATACCAGGTAGTATATCAGACAGTATACCAGGTGGTATATTAGACAGACAGTACACCAGGTGGTATATCAGACAGACAGTACACCAGGTGGTATATCAGACAGTATACCAGGTGGTATATCAGACAGACAGTATACCAGGTGGTATATCAGACAGTACACCAGGTGGTATGTCAGACATACAGTATACCAGGTGGTATATCAGACAGACAGTACACCAGGTGGTATGTCAGACAGACAGTACACCAGGTGGTATATCAGACAGACAGTATACCAGATGGTATATCAGACAGACAGTATACCAGGTGGTATATCAGACAGACAGTATACCAGGTGGTATATCAGACAGACAGTATACCAGGTGGTATATCAGACAGACAGTATACCAGGTGGTATATCAGACAGTACACCAGGTGGTATATCAGACAGACAGTAAACCAGGTGGTATATCAGACAGACAGTATACCAGGTGGTATATCAGACAGACAGTACACCAGGTGGTATATCAGACAGACAGTACACCAGGTGGTATATCAGACAGACAGTATACCAGGTGGTATATCAGACAGACAGTATACCAGGTGGTATATCAGACAGACAGTACACCAGATGGTATATCAGACAGACAGTATACCAGGTGGTATATCAGACAGACAGTATACCAGGTGGTATATCAGACAGACAGTACACCAGGTGGTATATCAGACAGACAGTATACCAGGTGGTATATCAGACAGACAGTACACCAGGTGGTATATCAGACAGACAGTATACCAGGTGGTATATCAGACAGACAGTACACCAGGTGGTATATCAGACAGACAGTACACCAGGTAGTATATCAGACAGACAGTATACCAGGTGGTATATCAGACAGACAGTACACCAGGTGGTATATCAGACAGACAGTACACCAAGTGGTATATCAGACAGACAGTGCACCAGGTAGTATATCAGACAGACAGTATACCAGGTGGTATATCAGACAGTACACCAGGTAGTATATCAGACAGACAGTATACCAGGTGGTATATCAGACAGACAGTATACCAGGTGGTATATCAGACAGACAGTACACCAGGTAGTATATCAGACAGACAGTACACCAGGTGGTATATCAGACAGACAGTATACCAGGTGGTATATCAGACAGACAGTACACCAGGTGGTATATCAGACAGACAGTACACCAGGTAGTATATCAGACAGACAGTATACCAGGTGGTATATCAGACAGACAGTACACCAGGTGGTATATCAGACAGACAGTACACCAAGTGGTATATCAGACAGACAGTGCACCAGGTAGTATATCAGACAGACAGTATACCAGGTGGTATATCAGACAGTACACCAGGTAGTATATCAGACAGACAGTATACCAGGTGGTATATCAGACAGACAGTATACCAGGTGGTATATCAGACAGACAGTATACCAGGTGGTATATCAGACAGACAGTACACCAGGTGGTATGTCAGACAGACAGTACACCAGGTGGTATATCAGACAGACAGTGCACCAGGTAGTATATCAGACAGACAGTATACCAGGTGGTATATCAGACAGTACACCAGGTAGTATATCAGACAGACAGTATACCAGGTGGTATATCAGACAGACAGTATACCAGGTGGTATATCAGACAGACAGTATACCAGGTGGTATATCAGACAGACAGTACACCAGGTGGTATGTCAGACAGACAGTACACCAGGTGGTATATCAGACAGACAGTACACCAGGTGGTATATCAGACAGTATACCAGGTGGTATGTCAGACAGACAGTACACCAGGTGGTATGTCAGACAGACAGTACACCAGGTGGTATATCAGACAGACAGTACACCAGGTGGTATATCAGACAGACAGTATACCAGGTGGTATATCAGACAGTACACCAGGTGGTATATCAGACAGACAGTATACCAGGTGGTATATCAGACAGACAGTATACCAGGTGGTATATCAGACAGACAGTATACCAGGTGGTATATCAGACAGACAGTATACCAGGTGGTATATCAGACAGTATACCAGGTGGTATATCAGACAGACAGTATACCAGGTGGTATATCAGACAGACAGTATACCAGGTGGTATATCAGACAGACAGTACACCAGGTGGTATGTCAGACAGACAGTACACCAGGTGGTATATCAGACAGACAGTACACCAGGTGGTATATCAGACAGTATACCAGGTGGTATGTCAGACAGACAGTACACCAGGTGGTATGTCAGACAGACAGTACACCAGGTGGTATATCAGACAGACAGTATACCAGGTGGTATATCAGACAGACAGTACACCAGGTGGTATATCAGACAGTATACCAGGTGGTATATCAGACAGTACACCAGGTGGTATATCAGACAGACAGTACACCAGGTGGTATATCAGACAGACAGTATACCAGGTGGTATATCAGACAGTATACCAGGTGGTATATCAGACAGACAGTATACCAGGTGGTATATCAGACAGTACACCAGGTGGTATATCAGACAGACAGTATACCAGGTGGTATATCAGACAGACAGTACACCAGGTGGTATATCAGACAGACAGTACACCAGGTAGTATATCAGACAGACAGTATACCAGGTGGTATATCAGACAGACAGTACACCAGGTGGTATATCAGACAGACAGTACACCAAGTGGTATATCAGACAGACAGTGCACCAGGTAGTATATCAGACAGACAGTATACCAGGTGGTATATCAGACAGTACACCAGGTAGTATATCAGACAGACAGTATACCAGGTGGTATATCAGACAGACAGTATACCAGGTGGTATATCAGACAGACAGTATACCAGGTGGTATATCAGACAGACAGTACACCAGGTGGTATGTCAGACAGACAGTACACCAGGTGGTATATCAGACAGACAGTGCACCAGGTAGTATATCAGACAGACAGTATACCAGGTGGTATATCAGACAGTACACCAGGTAGTATATCAGACAGACAGTATACCAGGTGGTATATCAGACAGACAGTATACCAGGTGGTATATCAGACAGACAGTATACCAGGTGGTATATCAGACAGACAGTACACCAGGTGGTATGTCAGACAGACAGTACACCAGGTGGTATATCAGACAGACAGTACACCAGGTGGTATATCAGACAGTATACCAGGTGGTATGTCAGACAGACAGTACACCAGGTGGTATGTCAGACAGACAGTACACCAGGTGGTATATCAGACAGACAGTACACCAGGTGGTATATCAGACAGACAGTATACCAGGTGGTATATCAGACAGTACACCAGGTGGTATATCAGACAGACAGTATACCAGGTGGTATATCAGACAGACAGTATACCAGGTGGTATATCAGACAGACAGTATACCAGGTGGTATATCAGACAGACAGTATACCAGGTGGTATATCAGACAGTATACCAGGTGGTATATCAGACAGACAGTATACCAGGTGGTATATCAGACAGACAGTATACCAGGTGGTATATCAGACAGACAGTACACCAGGTGGTATATCAGACAGACAGTACACCAGGTGGTATGTCAGACAGACAGTACACCAGGTGGTATATCAGACAGACAGTACACCAGGTGGTATATCAGACAGTATACCAGGTGGTATGTCAGACAGACAGTACACCAGGTGGTATGTCAGACAGACAGTACACCAGGTGGTATATCAGACAGACAGTATACCAGGTGGTATATCAGACAGACAGTACACCAGGTGGTATATCAGACAGTATACCAGGTGGTATATCAGACAGTACACCAGGTGGTATATCAGACAGACAGTACACCAGGTGGTATATCAGACAGACAGTATACCAGGTGGTATATCAGACAGTATACCAGGTGGTATATCAGACAGTATACCAGGTGGTATATCAGACAGACAGTACACCAGGTGGTATATCAGACAGACAGTACACCAGGTAGTATATCAGACAGTACACCAGGTGGTATATCAGACAGTATACCAGGTGGTATATCAGACAGACAGTATACCAGGTGGTATGTCAGACAGACAGTATACCAGGTGGTATATCAGACAGACAGTATACCAGGTGGTATATCAGACAGACAGTATACCAGGTGGTATATCAGACAGACAGTATACCAGGTGGTATGTCAGCCAGACAGTATACCAGGTGGTATGTCAGACAGACAGTATACCAGGTGGTATGTCAGACAGACAGTATACCAGGTGGTATATCATCGAATAGCACAGCCTGTTTGAGCAATTTTGGTGCCATGTTATCAAATATAGCCCACCTCAGCTCAGTGGTTTTTAAGAAGATGGTGCCGACAGACATGGCAGCTCTGCATCTAGCTCCTAAGCAACTTTTTGTGTGTCATTTCTTACATTATTAGCCCAGAACATTTTTTATGTTATTACATACAGACGAAAATAAATGTTGGATATCAGAGCGGCAGTAACTCACCAGCATTAAGACCAGAAATACGACTTTCCCGAATTGGATCCTTTGTTCATAACCCCTAGGGCAATTTAACTTATCCCAGAGGCTGCACACCTTCCAGTATTTTACTTACTAATGTTCAGTCCCTGGACAATAAAGTAAACGAGCTCGGGGCGAGGATCTCCTTCCCGAGCGACATCAGGGACTGTAACATACTCTGTTTCTCGGAATCATGTCTTTCTTCGGATATACTGTCCCCATCCATACAGCCAGTTGGGCTCAGTACATCACGCAGACAGGATAAAGAACTCTCCGGGAAGATGACAGGCGGCGGTGTATCTTTCATGATTAACTACTCATGATTGTGATAACGTACAGGGGGGCGGCAGGTAGACAGGTGGTTAGAGCGTTGGGCCAATAGCCGAATGGTTGCTAGATCAAATCCCCAAGCTGACAAGGTAAAAATCTGTCGTTCTGAAGTGTATAGGGGATGTTGTTCCCACTGTGAATATTAAAACCTACCCAAACCAAAACCGTGAACAGATGGCAGCATTCACGCTAAACTGAAAGTGTGAACCACCGCATTTAACCACGGCACGGTGACTGGGAAAATGGTCGAATACAAACAGTGCAATTATTCACTCCATAAAGGCAATGAAACAGGCAAAACGTCAGAAAAAGTCGAGTTGCAATTCAACGGCTCAGACACAAGACGTATGTGGCAGGGTCTACAGACAATCACGGATTACAAACGGAAAACCAGCCACATCGCGGACACCGACATCTTGCTCTCGTACAAGCTAAACATCTTCTTCGCCCGCTTTGAGGATAACGGATAACACAGTGCCACCGATGCGGCCCGCTACCAAGGACTGTGGGCTCTCCTTCTCCATGGCTGACGTGAGTAAGACATTTAAGCATGTTAACCATTGGCTCCTGGCCCAGACGGTATCCCTAGCCATGTCTTCAGAGCACGCGCAGACCAGCTGGCTGGAGTGTTTACGGACATATTCAATCTCTACATATCCAAGTCTGCTGTTCACACTTGCTTCAAGATGTCCACCATTGTTCCTGTACCCAAGAAAGCAAAGGTAACTGAATTAAATGACTATCGCCCCGAAGCACTCACTTCTGTCATCATGAAGTGCTTTGAGAGGCAAGTTAAGGATCATATCACCTCTACTTTACCTGACACCCTAGACCCACTTCAATTTGCATACCACCCCAACAGATCCACAGACGATGCAATCAACATCGCACTGCACACTGTCCGAACCCATCTGGAAAAGAGGAATACCTACGTCAGAATGCTGTTCATTGACTACAGCTCAGCATTCAACACCATAGTTCCCTCCAAGCTCATCATTAAGCTCGGGACCCTGAGTCTGAAGCCCGCCTTGTTCAACTAGGTCCTGTACTCCCTGTTCAACAATGACTGCATGGCCACGCACGCCTCCAACTCAATCATAAAGTTTGCAGACGACACAACAGTAGTAGGCCTGATTACCAACAATGATGAGACAGCCTACAGGGAGGAGGTGAGGGACCAGGTGGAGTGGTGCCAGGAAAATACCCCCTCCTTTAACATCAACAAAACAAAGAAGCTGATCGTGGACTTCAGGAGACAACAGAGAGAACATGCCCCTGTTCACATCGACAGGACCGCAGTGGAGAAGGTGAAAAGGTTAAAGTTCCTCGGCGTACACATCACTGACAATCTGAAATGGTCCACCCACACAAACAGTGTGGAGAAATTCGGCTTGGCCCCTAAGACCCTCACAAACGTTTACAGATGCACAATTGAGAGCATCCTGTCGGGCTGTATCACCGCCTGGTATGGCAACTGCACCACCTGCTCTCCAGAGGGCTCTCCACGGTGATGTGTTGGGCAGACTGCACCACCCTCAGGAGAGCCCTGCGGTTGCAGGGGGTGCAGTCTGCCCAACACATCACCGTGGGCGCACTGCCTGTCCTTCAGGACATCTACAGCACCCGATGTCACAGGAAGGACAAAAAGATCATCAAGGACATCAACCACCCGTGTCACGGTCTGTTCACCCTGGCCTGTTCTAGAAGGCGAGGTCATTACAGGTGTATCAAAGCAGAGACCCAGAGACTGAAAAACAGATTCTATCTCAAGGCCATCAGACTGTTAAATAGCCATCACTAGCCGGCTACCACCCGGTTACTCAACACTGCACCTTAGAGGCTGCTGTCCTATGTACATAGACATGGAATCGCTGGTCACTTTAAATGGAACACTAGTCACATTAATAATGTTTACATACTGTAACGCTTCTCTAAATCCTCCTCCTCCTCAGACGAGGAGAGGAGAGAGGGATCTGAAGACCAATGTGCAGCGAGGTATGATGACATGATTTATTTAAGACATGACAAAACAACAAACACGACGTAGACAGAAAACGAACTATACTTGAATCAACTACAAAACAAATAAACGATGAAAACAGACCTGGACACGAACTTACATATAACGTGAAGAACGCACGAACAGGTACACGACTACAAACAAACGCTACAGTCCCGTGTGGCACGAACATACATACTGACACAGGAGACAACCACCCACAAACAAACAGTGTGAAAACACCTACCTTAATATGGCTCTCAATCAGAGGAAATGAAAACCACCTGCCTCTAATTGAGAGCCATATCAGGTCACCCTTAAACCAACATAGAAACAGAAAACATAGACTGCCCACCCAAACTCACGTCCTGACCAGCTAACACATACACAAACTAACAGAAAACAGGTCAGGACCGTGACATAACCCCCCCCTCAAGGTGCGTACTCCGAACGCACCACCAAAAGTCTAGGGGAGGGTCTGGGTGGGCATCTGACCACGGTGGTGGCTCCGGCTCCGGACGCTGTCCCAATCCCACCATAATAAATCCCCGCTTCTGTGTCTTCCTCAAGGTGGCGACCCTCGCCACCGACCTTGGACTGGGAACCCTAGACATGGGTCCCGCTGGATTTAGGGGCCGCCCCGGACTGAGGGACGGCAGCTCCGGACTGAGGGACAACACCGGACTGGCTGGCGGATCCTGGCTGGCTGGCTCTGGCGGATCCTGGCTGGATGACGGCTCTGGCCGGTCATGGCTCGCTGACGGCTCTGGCTGGTCATGGCTCGCTGACGGCTCTGAAGGCTGGTCCTGGCTGGACGGCTCTGAAGGCTGGTCCTGGCTGGACGGCTCTGAAGGCTGGTCCTGGCTGGACGGCTCTGAAGGCTGGTCCTGGCTGGCGGAAGGCTCTGGCTGATCCGGTCTGGCGGAAGGCTCTGGCTGATCCGGTCTGGCGGAAGGCTCTGGCTGATCCGGTCTGGCGGAAGGCTCTGGCTGATCCGGTCTGGCGGAAGGCTCTGGCTGATCCGGTCTGGCGGAAGGCTCTGGCTGATCCGGTCTGGCGGAAGGCTCTGGCTGATCCGGTCTGGCGGAAGGCTCTGGCTGATCCGGTCTGGCGGAAGGCTCTGGCAGCTCCTGTCTGGCGGAAGGCTCTGGCAGCTCCTGTCTGGCGGACGGCACTGTAGGCTCCTGGCAGACGGGCGGCTTTGCAGGCTCATGGCAGACGGGCGGCTTTGCAGGCTCATGGCAGACGGGCGGCTTTGCAGGCTCATGGCAGACGGGCAGCTTTGCAGGCTCATGGCAGACGGGCAGCTTTGCAGGCTCATGGCAGACGGGCAGTTCAGGCGCCGCTGGGCAGACGGGCAGTTCAGGCGCCGCTGGGCAGACGGGCAGTTCAGGCGACGCTGGGCAGACGGGCAGTTCAGGCGACGCTGGGCAGACGGGCAGTTCAGGCGACGCTGGGCAGACGGGCAGCTCAGGCACCGCTGGGCAGACGGGCACACCTGTAGGGAGGAGACGGAGAGACAGCCTGGTGCGTGGGGCTGCCACAGGACCCACCAGGCTGGAGAGACCTACAGGAGGCTTGATGTTAAAAGGCACCTGAAGGACCGGGCTGTGGAGGAGCACTGGAGCTCTGGTGCGCAGCCTTGGCACCACTCCCCCAGGCTGGCATACTACTCCAGCCCGTACCCTCCAGAGTGCAGGCACAGGTTGAACCGGGCTGTGGATGAGCACTGGAGATCTAGTGCCTACTACGCGCACCTCTCCCTTAGGCTCCACTCCCACATTTGCCCGGTACGAGTGGAGCGTAGGCATAGGACGCACTGCACCCTCCCAGCGCCCCGGAGACACAGCACGCAGAGCCGGCGCAGGATACCCTGGACCGAAACTGCGTACCGGAGACCAGACGCGCTGAGCAGGCACAATACGCCCCGGCTGGATGCCCACACTCACTTGACACTTTCGGGGGGCTGCCCTATAGCGCACCAGGCTATGGGCACGCACTGGCGACACCGTGCGCTTAACCGCATAACACGGTGCCTGACCAGTGACGCGTTGCTTATAATAAGCACGAGGAGTGCGCTCAGGTCTGCTACCTGGCTTAGCCACACTCCTCTCTAGCCCCCCCCCAAAAAAATTCTGGGGTTGCCTCTCGTACCTGTCCCGCTGCCGTGCTGCCTCCTCATATCGCCGCCGCTCAGCACTCGCTTCCTCCAGCTCAGCTTTGGGGCGGCGATACTCCCCAGCCTGTGCCCAGGGTCCTTCTCCATTCAAGATCTCCTCCCATGTCCATGAATCCTGGGATTTCTGCGGTTGCTTTCGCTGCCCTTTTCCCCGCTGCTTGGTTCTGGTAATTTGGTGGGTGGTTCTGTAACGCTTCTCTAAATCCTCCTCCTCCTCAGACGAGGAGAGGAGAGAGGGATCTGAAGACCAATGTGCAGCGAGGTATGATGACATGATTTATTTAAGACATGACAAAACAACAAACACGACGTAGACAGAAAACGAACTATACTTGAATCAACTACAAAACAAATAAACGATGAAAACAGACCTGGACACGAACTTACATATAACGTGAAGAACGCACGAACAGGTACACGACTACAAACAAACGCTACAGTCCCGTGTGGCACGAACATACATACTGACACAGGAGACAACCACCCACAAACAAACAGTGTGAAAACACCTACCTTAATATGGCTCTCAATCAGAGGAAATGAAAACCACCTGCCTCTAATTGAGAGCCATATCAGGTCACCCTTAAACCAACATAGAAACAGAAAACATAGACTGCCCACCCAAACTCACGTCCTGACCAGCTAACACATACACAAACTAACAGAAAACAGGTCAGGACCGTGACACATACTGTTTTACTCATTTCATATGTATCTACTACTTTCTACTGTATTTTAGTCAATGCCACTCAGACATTACTCGTCCTAATATTTATATATTTTTGAATTCCAATATTTTACTTTTAGATTTGTGTGTATTGTTGTGAATTGTTAAATATTACTGGACTGTTGGAGCTAGGAACACAAGCATTTCGCTACACCAACAATAAGATCTGCTAAATTATGTGTATGTAACCAAAACATTTTGATTTCATTCGATTAAAAAAAAAAAAGGTAGAATGGCTGGCTGGCTGGTTGGCTTTCTGGGTATTGATGTTGGGATACAACTCAGTGATTTACAGGTAGAATGGCTGGCTGGCTGGGTGGGTGGCTGGCTGGGTGGCTGGCTAGCTAGCTGGCTAACTGGCTGGCTGGCTGGCTGGCTGGCTGGCTGGCTGGCTAGCTAGCTGGCTGGCTGGCTGGCTGGCAGGCTGGCTGGCTGGGTGTTTTAGAGGATGTTGGGACACAGCTCAGTGATTTATATGTAGAAAGGCTGGCTGGCTGGGTGGCTGGCTAGCTAGCTGGCTGGCTGGCTGGCTGGCTGGCTGGCTGGCTGGCTAGCTAGCTGGCTGGCTGGCTGGCAGGCTGGCTGGCTGGGTGTTTTAGAGGATGTTGGGACACAGCTCAGTGATTTATATGTAGAAAGGCTGGCTGGCTGGGTGTTTCAGAGGATGTTGGGACACAGCTCAGTGATTTACAGGTAGAATGGCTGGCTGGCTGGCTGGCTGGCTGGCTGGCTGGCTGGGTGTTTCAGTGGATGTTGGGACACAGCTCAGTGATTTACAGGTAGAATGGCTGGCTGGCTGGGTGTTTCAGTGGATGTTCAGCTCAGTGATTGTCTAACCGCCCCTAACAACCCGTTGTGTTCCCCATGACTACATCCTATTTGTTGAAGCAGCATATGAAAAAATACAAATGAAAGTATCTCATAAACAACATTTACAATTATTTCTCATAGATAAAAGACTCAAGAGCTCTAATCGTGTTAATGTCTCCGTCTGGTTTGCTTCACAAGTCTGCTAATGTAAGAACTGAAGTGGAGAGTAATCAACATCTGCTAGCACAAGGAAATGACTTTTCTTTTCAATGTGTTATTAAATGAAACAGAGGATATTATGGTCTGTCCTCTACAGAGCAGATAATACAACTTTTGTAAATGCATGTGTAATAATCGTGTCATATTACGCGTGTACTAAGTGTTTAATGAATGCTTATGGCAAGGAGTCATGAATCGTTTTTTCGATTGCTCTGTTGAGGCCATGCAACATGTTTTTATCAAAGTGTTTTTCTGTTGCTTTCTTCACCCACTCAGTTAACAGTCATTCCTGTTTGTGGGGGCGACAGGTAGCCTAGTGGTTAGAGTGTAGAGGCGACAGGTAGCCTAGTGGTTGGACTGTAGGGGCGGCAGGTAGCCTAGTGGTTAGAGTGTAGGGGCGACAGGTAGCCTAGTGGTTAGAGTGTAGAGGCGACAGGTAGCCTAGTGGTTAGACTGTAGGGGCGGCAGGTAGCCTAGTGGTTAGAGTGTAGGGGCGACAGGTAGCCTAGTGGTTAGAGTGTAGGGGCGGCAGGTAGCCTAGTGGTTAGAGTGTAGAGGCGACAGGTAGCCTAGTGGTTAGACTGTAGGGGCGGCAGGTAGCCTAGTGGTTAGAGTGTAGGGGGGGCAGGTAGCCTAGTCGTTAGAGTGTAGAGGTGGCAGGTTAGCCTAGTGGTTAGAGTGTAAGGGTGGCAGGTAGCCTAGTGGTTAGAGTGTAGAGGCGACAGGTAGCCTAGTGGTTAGAGTGTAGAGGCGACAGGTAGCCTAGTGGTTAGAGTGTAGAGGCGACAGGTAGCCTAGTGGTTAGAGTGTAGAGGCGGCAGGTAGCCTAGTAGTTAGAGTGTAGGGGGGCAGGTAGCCTAGTCGTTAGAGTGTAGAGGTGGCAGGTTAGCCTAGTGGTTAGAGTGTAAGGGTGGCAGGTAGCCTAGTGGTTAGAGTGTAGGGGGGGCAGGTAGCCTAGTGGTTAGAGTGTAGGGGGGGCAGGTAGCCTAGTGGTTAGAGTGTAGAGGCGACAGGTAGCCTAGTGGTTAGAGTGTAGAGGCGGCAGGTAGCCTAGTGGTTAGAGGCAGGTAGCCCAGTGGTTAGAGCGTAGGGGCGACAGGTAGCCTAGTGGTTAGAGGCAGGTAGCCTAGTGGTTAGAGCGTTGCGCCAGTAACTGAAAGGTTGCTAGATTGAATCCTTGAGCTGACAAGGTAAAAATCTGTCGTTCTGCCCCTGAACAAGGCAGTTAACCCGCTGTTCCCTGGGCCGTCATCGTAAATAATAATTTGTTCATAAACTGATTTGCCTAGTTAAATAAAGTTTAAATCAATTCCTCTGGATTTTCTGGACCCTCAAATTGCTATCTGAAGAAGGCCCTTCTGAAATAAGAGCAGCCCTGGTTTATTAGATAGTACTATTGATTGTACAGATAATCTAAGTCTTGTGTTATCTATGGTGGTAATCAGTGAAAGGATTCTCACAGGTGGCTATCATAATATTATTGATCATGATTAATCATATGGGCTGTGTCCTAAATGGCACCAAATTCCCTATATAGTGCTCTACTTTTAACCAGAGCCTTATGGTCCGTGGTCAAAAGTAGTGCACTTTACAGGGAATAAGGGTGTCACTTGGGACACAACCAGTATAGCTCTAACCCAGTGGGCAGGTGAAATTACATTTTAAAAAGAGCAGCAGGCACTGACCTGTGAGCCGGGATCTTATGATCTCCCGCTATCAAGACGACATCACACAGCTGCTTGTGCTGAAGATAAGTCTCCATCTTGCGAAAGGTCTGTTCCGCATGGTTTGTAGCCTGGAAGAACTCATCCGAGCCGTTGGAGCTCATCCTAGAGTAGGGGGAGGAAGAGGAGGAGGGGGAGGAGGAGGAGGAGCATAAGAAGAAGAAGAAGAAGGATATGTGTAAGTAATCATGGTTGTAGCCCCACATGGAAGTTAAATGACCAAATAATGCAACTGATATCAACATTTTTGAGACCACATATGAACTGTGAATAGAACCTAATATTTTATAAGTGGAATACAATTCCCATTTTGTTTCCAGGTAGAACCCTTTTGGGTTCCATGTAGAACCCTTTACACCGAGGGTTCTACCTGGAACCCTAAAGGGTTCTACCTGGAACCCAAAAGAGTTATACCTGGAAACAAAATGGGTTCTCTTACGTGGACAGACAAATAACCTTTATTGGAGTGGAGAGTGAACCTAGCAGACCTAAAAGGTATATTGTATCACACTCAAAGTAACACAATTATAGTGATTTGATGAAACACAACTTGCTATGCGGCAGTCAAACATAATTTATATTGACTAAACTGTCTTCTTTCCCCACCAGTCTGAGCCGCATTAAAAGTGTAACAACTAAATTGCGTACCTAAGTGGTAAAGAAACTGAGCGCTAACTCCAACGGGACAGGTTGCTTACAATCTGCGCAAATCCGCATCGCCTTCCAAACAAAACGTGTTTGTTTTTGTTGATAGACATGGACTAAGCAATTGAGCTGGCTTCCCCTTCACAGTATTGTGGTAAAGCTGTATTCTGAGCCCCGCTCCCCAAAGACCGATAGATTACATGCTGTTTTACAGAGTCAAAATAATCCTTCAGATTTGTGGCAAATAATTCAGACCCAGTTACTTTAGTGTCCTTCAAGGGAGAAAATCCACTTGCTGACATTTAAGTTGCTTGTTACACTGCATAAACAATCTCAACTCTCAGGGGGAATTAACTGATCCTAAAAGCTTTTTCTATGAGGAGATTCATAGTTTTCAAAGAACAACACTGTACATGGAGACTGTAAGAAATGTCAACATCTATGACGTTATGTTATCAGTCCACACCACCATATAAAAAGAGAACAGGAACCGGATTCACACACACAGGACAACGTGTGGCTTTCCTCTTTTCAGAAACAAAATTCTATCAAACTAATTTTGCTGAATGCATTTTGTTTATATAGTTGAAGTCGGAAGTTTACATCCACCTTAGCCAAATACATTTAAACTGAGTTTTTCACAATTCCTTACATTTAATCCGAGTAAAAAATTCCCTGTCTTAGGTCAGTTAGGATCACCACTTTATTTTAGGAATGTGAATGATTTATTTCAGCTTTTATTTCTTTCATCACATTCCCAGTGGGTCAGAAGTTTACATACACTCAAATAGTATTTGTTAGCATTTCCTATAAATTGTTTAACTTGGGTCAAACATTTCTGGTAGCTTTCCACAAGCTTCCCACAATAAGTTGGGTGAATTTTGGCCCATTCCTCCTGACAGAGCTGGTGTAACTGAGTCAGGTTTGTAGGCCTCCTTGCTCACACACACTTTTTCAGTTCTGCCCACATATTTTTTATGGGATTGAGGTCAGGGCTTTGTGATGGCGACTCCAATACCTTGACTTTGTTGTCCTTAAGCCATTTTGCCACAACTTTGGAAGTATGCTTGGGGTCATTGTCCATTTGGAAGACCCATTTGCGACCAAGCTTTAACTTCCTGACTGATGTCTTGAGATATATCCACAACCGCTTCACGGTTGGGATGGTGTTCTTCAGCTTGCAAGCCTCCCCTTTTCCCTCCAAACAAAACGATGGTCGTTATGGCCAAACAGTTCTATTTTTGTTTCATCAAACCAGAGGACATTTCTCCAAAAATTATGATCTTTGTCCCCATGTGCAGTTGCAAAACGCAGTCTGTTTTTTTTATTGTGGGTTTTGGAGCAGTGGCTTCTTCCTTGCTGAGCGGCCTTTTTGGTTATGTCGATATAGGACTCATTTTACTGTGGATATAGATACTTTTGTACCTGTTTCCTCCAGCATCTTCACAAGATCCTTTGCTGTTGTTCTGGGATTTATTTACACTTTTCGCACCAAAGTACGTTTATCTCTCGGAGACAGAACACGTCTCCTTCCTGAGCGGTATGACGGCTGCGTGGACCCATGGTGTTAATACTTGCACATTATTGTTTTTACAGATGAATGTGGTACCTTCAGGCGTTTTGAAATTGCTCCTTAGGATGATCCAGACTTGTGGAGGTCTACAATTTTTTTCTGAGGTCTTGGCTGATTTCTTTCTATTTTCCCATGATGTCAAGCAAAGAGGCACTGAGTTTGAAGGAAGGCCTTGAAATACATCCACAGGTACACCTCCAATTGACTCAAATTATGTCAATTTGCCTATCAGAAGCTTCTAAAGCCATGACATCATTTTCTGGAATTTTGCAAGCTGTTTAAAGGCACAGTCAACTTAGTGTATGTAAACTTCTGACCCACTGGAATTGTGATCCTGTGAATAATAAGTGAAATAATCTGTCTGTAAACAATTGTTGGAAAAATGACTTGTGTCATGCACAAAGTAGATGTCCTAACCGACTTGCCAAAACTATAGTTTGTTAACAAGAAATGTGTGTAGTGGTTGAAAAACGACTTTTAATGACTCCAACCTAAGTGTATGTAAACTTCCGACGTCAACTGTACATAGGAGGCCGGGTCCACAGCCTATAGTATAAACATTTATTGGGATGTTTTATGGTAAATACAGCTGTAATTTATTGCGATGTCACATTTATCCCTGTCTGACTCAGAGTCTTGGGCTCGTTCCAAAGAGCACCCTATTCCCTATACAGTGAACTACTTTTGACCAAGGACTATAGGGGGCCATTTGGGACACAGCCTTGGTTGGCAACACTAAACTAGACTGAATAAGGGACCGGGGCTGTAAAACTTAGATGTATCACCTCTGTTTGGGCTCAAGGGTTTTTCATGCCTACCAATCTCCAGGACACTAATTGCTTTGGAACAGCACTCGAGGGAGCTGTACATTTCCATGAGGTGTATCTTTTCTTTTCAGAATGGTGTTGTTCGTTAAGGGCAAACTCAGCCATTAAATTAGCCTCTAAACTAGGAGCATCTTTTGAAAACTCAAACAAGAATTCTTAATGCCACAATACCTAGGCATTGTTTCAGGTTAACTGTGAGGGGGTAACAGACAGCATGTGGGCAGAAATACAATAAAATACAATGAGGTTATACACAAAGTTTATCATACAGAGGGACAGTAAGTCACTATTACAGAGGGACAGTAAGTTACTATTACAGAGGGACAGTAAGTTACTATTACAGAGGGACAGCAAGTTACTATTACAGATGGACAGCAAGTTACTATTACAGAGGGACAGTAAGTTATTATTACAGAGGGACAGCAAGTTACTATTACAGAGGGACAGTAAGTTACTATTACAGAGGGACAGTAAGTTACTATTACAGAGAAACAGCAAGTTACTATTACAGAGGGACAGTAAGTTACTATTACAGAGGGACGGCAAGTTACTATTACAGAGGGACAGTAAGTTACTATTACAGAGGGACAGCAAGTTACTATTACAGAGGGACAGCAAGTTACTATTACAGAGGGACAGTAAGTTATTATTGCAGAGGTAAGGTAAGTTACTATTACAGAGGGACAGTAAGTTACTATTACAGAGGGACAGTAAGTTACTATTACAGAGGGACAGTAAGTTACTATGACAGAGGGACAGTAAGTTACTATTACAGAGGGACGGTAAGTTACTATTACAGAGGGACGGTAAGTTACTATTACAGAGGGACGGTAAGTTACTATTACAGAGGGACAGTAAGTTACTATTACAGAGGGACGGTAAGTTACTATTACAGAGGGACAGTAAGTTACTATGTCAGAGGGACAGTAAGTTACTATTACAGAGGGACAGTAAGTTACTATTACAGAGGGACAGTAAATTACTATTACAGAGGGACAGTAAGTTACTATTACAGAGGGACAGTAAGTTACTATTACAGAGGAACAGTAAGTTACTATGACAGAGGGACAGTAAGTTACTATTACAGAGGGACAGTAAGCTACTATTACAGAGGGACAGTAAGTTACTATTACAGAGGGACAGTAAGTTACTATTACAGAGGGACAGTAAGTTACTATTACAGAGGGACGGTAAGTTACTATTACAGAGGGACGGTAAGTTACTATTACAGAGGGACGGTAAGTTACTATTACAGAGGGACAGTAAGTTACTATGTCAGAGGGACAGTAAGTTACTATGTCAGAGGGACAGTAAGTTACTATTACAGAGGGACAGTAAGTTACTATGTCAGAGGGACAGTAAGTTACTATTACAGAGGGACAGTAAGTTACTATTACAGAGGGACAGTAAGTTACTATTACAGAAGGACAGTAAGTTACTATGTCAGAGGGACAGTAAGTTACTATTACAGAGGGACGGTAAGTTACTATTACAGAGGGACGGTAAGTTACTATTACAGAAGGACAGTAAGTTACTATTACAGAGGGACAGTAAGTTACTATTACAGAAGGACAGTAAGTTACTATGTCAGAGGGACAGCAAGTTACTATTACAGAGGGACAGTAAGTTACTATTACAAAGGGACGGTAAGTTACTATTACAGAGGGACGGTAAGTTACTATTACAGAGGGACGGTAAGTTACTATGTCAGAGGGACAGTAAGTTACTATTACAGAGGTACAGTAAGTTACTATTACAGAGGGACGGTAAGTTACTATTACAGAGGGACAGTAAGTTACTATTACAGAGGGACAGTAAGTTACTATTACAGAGAGAAGCATAACGTCCCCAAAGGGCCCTCTGTTTCCTATAGTGCACTACCTTTGACCAGGGACCATAACGTCTCCAAATGGCCCTCTGTTTCCTATAGTGCACTACCTTTGACCAGGGACCATAACGTCTCCAAATGGCCCTCTGTTTCCTATAGTGCACTACCTTTGACCAGGGACCATAACGTCCCCAAAGGGCCCTCTGTTTCCTATAGTGCACTACCTTTGACCAGGGACCATAACGTCCCCAATGGCCCTCTGTTTCCTATAGTGCACTACCTTTGACCAGGGACCATAACGTCCCCAAAGGGCCCTCTGTTTCCTATAGTGCACTACCTTTGACCAGGGACCATAACGTCCCCAAAGGGCCCTCTGTTTCCTATAGTGCACTACCTTTGACCAGGGACCATAACGTCCCCAATGGCCCTCTGTTTCCTATAGTGCACTACCTTTGACCAGGGACCATAACGTCCCCAAATGGCCCTCTGTTTCCTATAGTGCACTACCTTTGACCAGGGACCATAACGTCCCCAATGGCCCTCTGTTTCCTATAGTGCACTACCTTTGACCAGGGACCATAACGTCCCCAAATGGCCCTCTGTTTCCTATAGTGCACTACCTTTGACCAGGGACCATAACGTCCCCAAAGGGCCCTCTGTTTCCTATAGTGCACTACCTTTGACCAGGGACCATAACGTCCCCAAAGGGCCCTCTGTTTCCTATAGTGCACTACCTTTGACCAGGGACCATAACGTCCCCAATGGCCCTCTGTTTCCTATAGTGCACTACCTTTGACCAGGGACCATAACGTCCCCAAATGGCCCTCTGTTTCCTATAGTGCACTACCTTTGACCAGGGACCATAACGTCCCCAATGGCCCTCTGTTTCCTATAGTGCACTACCTTTGACCAGGGACCATAACGTCCCCAAATGGTCCTCTGTTCCCTATAGTGCACTACCTTTGAGCAGGGACAATAACGTCTCCAAATGGCCCTCTGTTTCCTATAGTGCACTACCTTTGACCAGGGACCATAACGTCCCCAATGGCCCTCTGTTTCCTATAGTGCACTACCTTTGACCAGGGACCATAACGTCCCCAAATGGCCCTCTGTTTCCTATAGTGCACTACCTTTGACCAGGGACCATAACGTCCCCAATGGCCCTCTGTTTCCTATAGTGCACTACCTTTGACCAGGGACCATAACGTCCCCAAATGGTCCTCTGTTCCCTATAGTGCACTACCTTTGAGCAGGGACAATAACGTCTCCAAATGGCCCTCTGTTTCCTATAGTGCACTACCTTTGACCAGGGACCATAACGTCCGCAAATGTCCCTCTGTTTCCCATAGTGCACTACCTTTGACCAGGGACCATAACGTCCCCAAATGGCCCTCTGTTTCCTATAGTGCACTACCTTTGACCAGGGACCATAACGTCCCCAAATGGCCCTCTGTTTCCTATAGTGCACTACCTTTGAGCAGGGACCATAACGTCTCCAAATGGCCATCTGTTTCCTATAGTGCACTACCTTTGACCAGGGACCATAACGTCCCCAAATGGCCCTCTGTTTCCCATAGTGCACTACCTTTGACCAGGGACCATAACGTCCCCAAATGGCCCTCTGTTTCCTATAGTGCACTACCTTTAACCAGGGACCATAACGTTCCAAATGGCACCCTGTTCTCTGGTCAATGGAAGTGCACTGTATATGGAATAGGGTGCTATTTGAGACAACCCTGTGTGTTGCAAAGCGTATCAGTAAAGTGGTCTTGTCAGCGTAATGTCTCCCCAGCCTTGATAGATAATGTAGGATATAGCCGGTAAGATACTGATTTATAGTACGTCAGTTTGGTTTACATGAAGAGGCATACAATCAGACATTTATTTACATGTTACTCATTTAACAGACACTCTTATCCAGGGCAACTAGGGTTAAGAGTCTTGCTCAAGGGCACATCGGCAGTTTTTTTTTCACATCGACTCAGGGACTCAAACCAGCAAACTTCCGATTACGGGCCCAACGCTCTAAACCTCTAGGTTATCTGCCACCCTTTAGAATTAGTGGTTTCATTGCCGATTGAACCGTTCATTTTTACAGGGGTGCGAGTGTTCGTAGTGCTTGCTGATATGTCATGTGTGTGTGTATAAAATATGCTGAAAATGTATTGCAATGTAGAAATATAGGTTTTGCCTTGGTAGTGAAAACTACATTCAATTCCTTTGTGAGGTTTGCATTCCACATCCATAGATGACCTATGTGATTACTCTGCCGAGGCCTGAGCGACTTCAGGAAAGGGAAATGTATATTTAAGTGGAAAATTAGCAGGTGTTAGCAAACCACTTCCCCTAGTTGGCAAAATATGCACAATACGACAGTTCCTACAGGGATACCTGTTCGGTTAGGTCCATAGCAACACATTTAATGTATTCGAACCACAATTAAACAGCTCCTACATATACCTGTTCGGTTAGGTCCCTAGCAACACATTTAAAGGATATAAACATAACATTTTAATTGGAAAAAGGGGGGGAGTTGTTCGATTTTTTTTGTTTTTGTTTTGTATCTTGCAAATTCTTTAACAATTCCTTTGTTACTAGGTAATATATCCTCCTACTGCTTATTCCCTGTGTTTTATGGGATCTTAACATCAGACCGGGTGTCAACCAGAGCCTATAAGCCATCGTGAAAAACAACTGAGTTACTGCCGTTGACAGGAAGAAGGTGGGGGGGATTTCTCTTCCAAGGCGATTTGAGGGTGGAATTGAGATATCATTCACGGTAACAGCTGCTGACTCAAACCTCTCGTTAGAATGTTATAAGGAAAAAGGGGGTCAGGGTTTTCGATTTCTTTTGTCGTATATTTTCAGAGAAAACAGGTTGAGACGTTGTTTGTTAAAGCAACCAATGAGAGGTCGTTTGGATGTCAGTGACGAGCATGTAGGAGAAATCCAAGTCGTCCAAGGAGAAATCCAATGGTACGCTGTGATATATTGGTTGTGTGGGGGTGGGTTTATTGAGAGGAACTAAGTTTGACTTCATGACTATGACTTAAATGTGCTGGTGGCAAGAGACTGGAATTCATGTTTTTTTTTACTTCCTGATTCTGATTTGGTAGATTTACGAGATTGGCCGAAATTACACGTCAACCAATTTATGGTGTGAAAAGTAATTGGATCACCACCCAGATGGTAGAGGGAATTAATGTGTATATCTTTATCAAATACTACATACATTCGGTTAGCTTTTTGATGCGTGTGAAACCAATGATGGAGCGGCAGGTAGCCTAGTGTGTCACGCCCTGGCCTTAGTTATCTTTGTTTTCTTTATGTTTTTTTAGTTAGATCAGGGTGTGACATGGGGGATGTAGGTGTTTTTGTCATGTCTAGGGGTTGTGTATGTTTATGGGGTTTTGTCTAGTCTATGTGTTTGTATGTCTATGGTTGCCTAGATTGGTTCTCAATTAGAGGCAGCTGTTTATCATTGTCTCTGATTGGGAACCCTGTTTAGGAAGCCATATTCATTGGGTATGTCGTGGGTGATTGTCTATGTGTAGTGTTTAGTGTCAGCACTATTTGTTTATAGCGTCACGTTCGTTTGTTGTTTGTAGTTTCGTTTAAGTGTTCTTCATTACGCCGCTTCAATAAATAGAAAATGTATTCACTTCACGCTGCGCCTTGGTCCTCCTCTCTTCCAACATACAACGATCGTGACATAGTGGTTAGAGGTAGGTAGCCTAGTGGTTAGAGTGTTGGACTAGTCACTGGAAGGTTGCAAGATTAAATCCCCTCCGCAGACAAGGTAAAAATATGTCATTCTTCCCCTGAACAAGGCAGTTAACCCACTGTTCCTAGGCCATCATTGAAAATAAGAATTTGTTCTTAACTGACTTGCCTAGTTTAATAAAGGTAAAATAAGTTATATATAATAGACAGATGCCATTAAAATACATCAGAATACATCTCCAATCATCTGTTTATCTCTCCATCCTGGGATAGATGTTATTGACTTGATATTAAAATATATAATTGTTTTTAAATACATCATATCTATGTTATCTAAACTGTACTGTACCGTCAACTTGGAAGGTCATTTAATGAGGAGTTCACTAACGGCCCCTTATCATGAGCCACTGAAGGAGCTCATGGAATTTCATTAGAGATAAATGAGAATAACACAGAGTAACATGGTATTTGATCCTCATGGTAGAATAGCACAGAGTAACAGGGTATTTGATCCTCATGGTAGAATAGCACAGAGTAACAGGGTATTTGATCCTCATGGTAGAATAGCACAGAGTAACATGGTATTTGATCCTCATGGTAGAATAGCACAGAGTAACATGGTATTTGATCCTCATGGTAGAATAACACAGAGTAACATGGTATTTGATCCTCATGGTAGAATAGCACAGAGTAACGTGGTATTTGATCCTCATGGTAGAATAGCACAGAGTAACAGGGTATTTGATCCTCATGGTAGAATAGCACAGAGTAACAGGGTATTTGATCCTCATGGTAGAATAGCACAGAGTAACATGGTATTTGATCCTCATGGTAGAATAGCACAGAGTAACATGGTATTTGATCCTCATGGTAGAATAGCACAGAGTAACAGGGTATTTACATAATTTAGCAGACGCTCTTATCTAATCAATTTACAGTAATGAGTGGATACATTTTTTTTTTTTACTTCTTCCATACTGGTCCCCCTCGGGAATCAAACCCACAACCCTGGTGTTGCAAGCGCCAGTCTCAACAAACTGAGCCACAAAGGATCATTTGATCATCTTGGAAGAATAGCATAAAGCAGCGGGAGAAAAATAAATCAGCTGTGTTTTTGATCCTGCTTGACCCATTCTGTTTGAGTCCAGATTATTAACATAATAACCAGTTCGTTGAACGAGCAGTTCAAGAGTTCTACAGCATTGCCTACCCAAAGACTTTACCATACTAGATATTGTTCACTTAGAGCACTGCCTACACACTATCTTCACAACAAAGACTTTACCATACTAGATACAGTTCACTTAGAGCACTGCCTACCCACTATCTTCACAACAAAGACTTTACCACACTAGATATACAGTGCCTTCGGAAAGTATTCAGACCCCTTGACTTTTTCTACATATTATTAGGTTATAGCCTTATTCTAAAATGGCTTAAATCAATAAAAATCTTGAACAATCTATACACAATACCCCATAATGATATAGACAGAGCTTCGAAATTGAGCTCAGGTGCATCCTGTTTCCATTGATCATCCTTGAGATGTGTCTACAACTTCATTGGAGTCCACCTGTGGTAAATTCAATTGATAAAAATATCGGAAATATTGGCTGGATTCACAAGATGTTTATCTTTCATTTGCTGTACACCATGTATTTTTCATAAACGTTTTATGATGAGTATTTATTTATTTCACGTTGCTCTCTGTAATTATTCTGGCTGCTTTGGTGCTATTTGTGATGGTGGCTGTAATGTAAAACTACGATTTATACCTCAAATATGCACATTTTCGAACAAAACATAAATGTATTGTATAACATGATGTTATAAGACTGTCATCTGATGAAGTTGTTCAAGGTTAGTGATTAATTTTATCTCTATTTGTGGGTTTTGTGAAAGCTACCTATGCGGTGGAAACATGGTGAAAACATGGCGTTGTGTGTTTGGCTATTGTGGTGAGCTAATATAAATACATATTGTGTTTTCGCTGGAAAACATTTTAAAAATCGGAAATGATGGCTGGATTCACAAGATGTTTATCTTTCATTTGCTGTATTGGACTTGTGATTTCATGAAATTATATTATATGATATCCCTGTCCCGTTAGGCTAGGCTATGCTAGTCAGCTTTTTTGATGAGGATGCTCCCGGATCCGGGATGGGTAGCCCTGAAAGGATAAGGTCCAACAGTTAATAATGCATGTCAGTACAAAAACCAAGCCATGAGGTCGAAGGAATTGTCTGTAGAGCTTCGAGACAGTCATTGTGTTGAGGTACAGATCTGGAGAAGGGTACCAACACATTTCTGCAGCATTGAAGGTCCCCAAGAACACAGTGGTCTCCATCATTCTTAAATGGAAGAAGTTTGGAACCACCAAGACTCTTCCTAGAGCTGGCCGCCCGACCAAACTGAGCAGTCGGAGAAGAAGGGCCTTGGTCACTCTAACAGAGCTCTAGAGTTCCTCTGTAGAGATGGAAGAAACTTCCAGAAGGACAACCATCTCTACAGCACTCCACCAATCAGACCTTTATGGTAGAGTGTCCAGACGGAAGCCACTCCTCAGTTAAAGGCAAATGACAGCCCGCTTGGAGTTTGCCAAAAGGTACCTAAAGAATCTCAGACCATGAGAAACAAGATTCTCTGATCTGATGAAACCAAGATTGAACTCTTTGGTCTGAATGCCAAGCGTCATGTCAAGCAGCATGAAGGTAGCAGCATCATGCTGTGGGAATGTTTTCAGCGGCAGGGAGTGAAACTAGTCAGGATCGAGGCAAAGTTGAGAGATATCCTTGATGAAAACCTGCACCAGAGCACTCAGGACCTCATACTGGGACGAAAGTTCACCTTCAAACAGGACAATGACACTAAGCACACAGCCAAGACAACGCAGGAGTGGACAAGTCTCTGAATGTCCTTGAGTGGCCCAGCCAGAGCCCGGACTTAAACCCGATCGAACATCTCTGGAGAGACCTGAAAATAGTAGCTGTGCAGCAACGCTCCCCATCCAACCTGACAGAGCTTCAGAGGTTCTGCAGAGAAGAATGGGGAAACTCTCCAAATACAGGTGTGCCAAGCTTGTAGCGTCATTACCAAGAAGACTTGAGGCTGTAATCGCTGCCAAAGATGGTTCAACAAAGTACTGAGTAAAGGGTAAATTAGCAAACATTTCTATAAACCTGTTTTTGTTTATCATTATGGGGTATTGTGATGTCATTATGGGGTATTGTGATGTCATTATGGGGTATTGTGATGTCATTATGGGGTATTGTGTGTAGATTGATGAGGGGGGGAAAACTATTTAATACATTTTAGAATAAGGCTGTAACCTAACAAAATGTGGACAAAGTCAAGGAACTTGGAACATTTCCAAAGGCACTGTAGATCACTACATTAAACAGCATGCAACCTGATAGAAAATGTGCTTTGAAATATGTGCTATATAAAATGTTTATATTTACATTTGCACTACATGTAACTTTATATTTATGTTTAATTCCAATACAACTCATCCTACAATATTTCACTGATCGAATAAGTGCTGTTCCCGATGAATCATACCAAAAAGTAGCTATTCCAATTAAATCATAATTGATAACAGATACGGAGTAATCAATACATTTCCATGGGAGGAGAGGAGGAGCTAGGTTAGTGATGTAACATCTGTCTATGTGCTGTGGGAGGAGAGGAGGAGCTAGGTTAGTGATTTAACATCTGTCTATGTGCTGTGGGAGGAGAGGAGGAGCTAGGTTAGTGATGTAACATCTGTCTAAGTGCTGTGGGAGGAGAGGAGGAGCTAGGTTAGTGATTTAACATCTGTCTATGTGCTGTGGGAGGAGAGGAGGAGCTAGGTTAGTGATTTAACATCTGTCTATGTGCTGTGGGAGGAGAGGAGGAGCTAGGTTAGTGATGTAACATCTGTCTAAGTGCTGTGGGAGGAGAGGAGGAGCTAGGTTAGTGATTTAACATCTGTCTAAGTGCTGTGGGAGGAGAGGAGGAGCTAGGTTAGTGATTTAACATCTGTCTAAGTGCTGTGGGAGGAGAGGAGGAGCTAGGTTAGTGATTTAACATCTGTCTATGTGCTGTGGGAGGAGAGGAGGAGCTAGGTTAGTGATGTAACATCTGTCTATGTGCTGTGGGAGGAGAGGAGGAGCTAGGTTAGTGATTTAACATCTGTCTAAGTGCTGTGGGAGGAGAGGAGGAGCTAGGTTAGTGATGTAACATCTGTCTATGTGCTGTGGGAGGAGAGGAGGAGCTAGGTTAGTGATGTAACATCTGTCTAAGTGCTGTGGGAGGAGAGGAGGAGCTAGGTTAGTGATGTAACATCTGTCTAAGTGCTGTGGGAGGAGAGGAGGAGCTAGGTTAGTGATGTAACATCTGTCTAAGTGCTGTGGGAGGAGAGGAGGAGCTAGGTTAGTGATGTAACATCTGTCTAAGTGCTGTGGGAGGAGAGGAGGAGCTAGGTTAGTGATGTAACATCTGTCTATGTGCTGTGGGAGGAGAGGAGGAGCTAGGTTAGTGATGTAACATCTGTCTATGTGCTGTGGGAGGAGAGGAGGAGCTAGGTTAGTGATGTAACATCTGTCTATGTGCTGTGGGAGGAGAGGAGGAGCTAGGTTAGTGATGTAACATCTGTCTAAGTGCTGTGGGAGGAGAGGAGGAGCTAGGTTAGTGATGTAACATCTGTCTATGTGCTGTGGGAGGAGAGGAGGAGCTAGGTTAGTGATGTAACATCTGTCTATGTGCTGTGGGAGGAGAGGAGGAGCTAGGTTAGTGATGTAACATCTGTCTATGTGCTGTGGGAGGAGAGGAGGAGCTAGGTTAGTGATGTAACATCTGTCTATGTGCTGTGGGAGGAGAGGAGGAGCTAGGTTAGTGATGTAACATCTGTCTATGTGCTGTGGGAGGAGAGGAGGAGCTAGGTTAGTGATGTAACATCTGTCTATGTGCTGTGGGAGGAGAGGAGGAGCTAGGTTAGTGATGTAACATCTGTCTATGTGCTGTGGGAGGAGAGGAGGAGCTAGGTTAGTGATGTAACATCTGTCTATGTGCTGTGGGAGGAGAGGAGGAGCTAGGTTAGTGATGTAACATCTGTCTATGTGCTGTGGGAGGAGAGGAGGAGCTAGGTTAGTGATGTAACATCTGTCTATGTGCTGTGGGAGGAGAGGAGGAGCTAGGTTAGTGATGTAACATCTGTCTATGTGCTGTGGGAGGAGAGGAGGAGCTAGGTTAGTGATGTAACATCTGTCTAAGTGCTGTGGGAGGAGAGGAGGAGCTAGGTTAGTGATGTAACATCTGTCTATGTGCTGTGGGAGGAGAGGAGGAGCTAGGTTAGTGATGTAACATCTGTCTATGTGCTGTGGGAGGAGAGGAGGAGCTAGGTTAGTGATGTAACATCTGTCTATGTGCTGTGGGAGGAGAGGAGGAGCTAGGTTAGTGATGTAACATCTGTCTATGTGCTGTGGGAGGAGAGGAGGAGCTAGGTTAGTGATGTAACATCTGTCTATGTGCTGTGGGAGGAGAGGAGGAGCTAGGTTAGTGATGTAACATCTGTCTATGTGCTGTGGGAGGAGAGGAGGAGCTAGGTTAGTGATGTAACATCTGTCTATGTGCTGTGGGAGGAGAGGAGGAGCTAGGTTAGTGATGTAACATCTGTCTATGTGCTGTGGGAGGAGAGGAGGAGCTAGGTTAGTGATGTAACATCTGTCTATGTGCTGTGGGAGGAGAGGAGGAGCTAGGTTAGTGATGTAACATCTGTCTATGTGCTGTGGGAGGAGAGGAGGAGCTAGGTTAGTGATGTAACATCTGTCTATGTGCTGTGGGAGGAGAGGAGGAGCTAGGTTAGTGATGTAACATCTGTCTAAGTGCTGTGGGAGGAGAGGAGGAGCTAGGTTAGTGATGTAACATCTGTCTAAGTGCTGTGGGAGGAGAGGAGGAGCTAGGTTAGTGATGTAACATCTGTCTAAGTGCTGTGGGAGGAGAGGAGGAGCTAGGTTAGTGATGTAACATCTGTCTAAGTGCTGTGGGAGGAGAGGAGGAGCTAGGTTAGTGATGTAACATCTCTCTATGTGCTGTGGGAGGAGAGGAGGAGCTAGGTTAGTGATTTAACATCTGTCTATGTGCTGTGGGAGGAGAGGAGGAGCTAGGTTAGTGATTTAACATCTGTCTATGTGCTGTGGGAGGAGAGGAGGAGCTAGGTTAGTGATGTAACATCTGTCTATGTGCTGTGGGAGGAGAGGAGGAGCTAGGTTAGTGATGTAACATCTGTCTAAGTGCTGTGGGAGGAGAGGAGGAGCTAGGTTAGTGATTTAACATCTGTCTATGTGCTGTGGGAGGAGAGGAGGAGCAAGGTTAGTGATTTAACATCTGTCTATGTGCTGTGGGAGGAGAGGAGGAGCTAGGTTAGTGATTTAACATCTGTCTATGTGCTGTGGGAGGAGAGGAGGAGCTAGGTTAGTGATTTAACATCTGTCTATGTGCTGTGGGAGGAGAGGAGGAGCTAGGTTAGTGATTTAACATCTGTCTATGTGCTGTGGGAGGAGAGGAGGAGCTAGGTTAGTGATGTAACATCTGTCTAAGTGCTGTGATAGGAGAGGAGGAGCTAGGTTAGTGATTTAACATCTGTCTATGTGTCTATGTCTCAAATCAAATGTTATTTGTCACATGCGCCCAATATAACAGGTGTAGACCTTATCATGAAATGCTTACTTACAAGCCCTATGTAGAGGCGTGGGTACAGGTTACTAGTGGTAAATGAAGTCATTTGTACATGTACAGTGCCTTGCAAAAGTATTTACATTTACATTTACATTTAAGTCATTTAGCAGACGCTCTTATCCAGAACGACTTACAAGTACATACATTCATACTTTTTTTTTTTTGTACTGGTCCCCCGTGGGAATCGAACCCAAAACCCTGGCGTTGCAAGCGCCATGCTCTACCAACTGAGCCACACGGGGTATTCATCCCCCTTGGCGTTTTTACTATTTTGGTGCATTACAATCTGTAATTTAAATGGATTTTTATTTTGATTTCATGTAATAGACATACACAAAATAGTCCAAATTGGTGAAGTGAAATGAAAAAATGTATTTGTGTCATAAAATTTTCAAAAATTCTAAAACGGAAAAGTGGTGCGTGCATATGTATTCACCCCCTTTGCTATGAAGCCCCTAAATAAAATCTGGTGCATCCAATTACTTTCAGAAGTCACATGATTAGTTAAATAAAGTCCACCTGTGTGAAATCTTAGTGTCACATGATCTCAGTATATATACACCTGTTCTGAAAGGCCCCAGAGTCTGCAACACCACTAAGCAAGGGGCACCACCAAGCAAGCAGCACCATGAAGACCAAGGTGCTCTCCAAACAGATCAGGGACAAAGTTGTGGAGAAGTACAGATCAGGGTTGGGTTATAAAAAAATATCAGAAACTTTGAACATCCCACATTAAATCATTATAGAAAAAAATTTAAAGAATATGGCACCACAACAAACCTGCCAAGAGAGGTCCGCCCACCAAAACTCATGGACCAGGCAAGGAGGGCATTAATCAGAGAGGCAACAAAGAGACCAAAGATAACCCTGAAGGATCTGCAAAGCTCCACAGCAGAGACTGGAGTATCTGTCCATAGGACCACTTTAAGCCGTACACACCACAGAGCTGGGCTTTACGGAAGAGTGGCCAGAAAAAAGCCATTGCTTAATTAAAGAAAAAAATAAGCAAACACGTTTGGTGTTCGCCAAAAGGCATGTGGGAGACTCTGTAACTGTATTAATATTGGTTACACTATTAATATTAGTAACACTATTAATATTGCTAACACTATTAATATTAGTAACACTACTAATATTGGTTACACTAATAATATTAGTAACACTATTAATATTGGTTACACTATTAATATGGGTAACACTATTAATGTTGGTAACAGTCTGTTAATATTGGTAACACTATTAATATTGGTTACACTATTAATATTAGTAACACTATTAATATTGGTAACACTATTAATATTGGTAACACTATTAATATTGATAACACTATTAATATTGGTAACAGTCTGTTAATATTGGTAACACTATTAATATTGGTAACAGTTGTCACGTTCCTGACCTATTTCTGTTAGTTTGTTGTATGTGTTAGTTGGTCAGGACGTGAGTTTGGGTGGGCATTCTATGTTTTCTGTTTCTATGTTGGTTTATGGGTTGCCTGGTATGGCTCTTAATTAGAGGCAGGTGTTTGGCGTTCCTCTAATTAAGAGTCATATTTAGGTAGGTTGTTTCACAGTGTTCGTTGTGGGTGGTTGTCTCCTGTGTCAGTGTTTGTCGCACCATACGGGACTGTTCGGTTTGTTTGTTCATCGTCATTTTATGTGTAGGCTATTTTCCCTGTTCGTGCGTTCTCGTGTTTTATTGTAAGTTCGTATGTCCAGGTTTGTCTACTCCGTTTTGTTATTTTGTTAATTAGTCAAGTGTATTTCGTTTCGTGTTTTTTCCGTATTGTTTATTAAAATCATGTCTTCACAATCCGCTGCATTTTGGTTCAATCCCTGCTCCTCCTCTTCGGATGAAGAGGAGGAGGACAACCGTTACAACAGTCTGTTAATATTGGTAACAGTCTGTTAATATTGGTAACACTATTAATATTGGTAACACTATTAATATTGGTAACACTATTAATATTGGTAACACTATTAATATTGGTAACACTATTAATATTGTTAACACTATTAATATTGGTAACACTCTATTAATATTGGTAACATATTAATATTAGTAACACTATTAATATTGGTAACACTATTAATATTGGTAACACTCTATTAATATTGGTAACATATTAATATTAGTAACACTATTAATATTGGTAACACTATTAATATTGGTAACACTATTAATATTGTTAACACTATTAATATTAGTAACAGTATTAATATTGGTAACAGTCTGTTAATATTGGTAACACTCTATTAATATTGGTAACACTATTAATATTGGTAACAGTCTGTTAATATTGGTAACAGTCTGTTAATATTGGTAACAATCTATTAATATTAGTAACACTATTAATATTGGTAACACTATTAATATTGGTAACATTCTATTAATATTGGTAACACTCTATTAATATTGGTTACACTATTAATATTGGTAACATATTAATATTGGTAACACTATTAATATTGGTTACACTATTAATATTAGTAACACTATTAATATTGGTAACAGTCTGTTAATATTGGTAACACTATTAATATTGGTAACAGTATTAATATTGGTTACACCATTAATATTAGTAACACTATTAATATTGGTAACTGTCTGTTAATATTGGTAACACTATTAATATTGGTAACAGTATTAATATTGGTTACACTATTAATATGGGTAACACTATTAATATTGGTAACACTCTGTTAATATTGGTAACACTATTAATATTGGTAACACTCTATTAATATTGGTAACACTATTAATATTGGTAACACTCTATTAATATTAGTAACACTATTAATATTGGTAACACTATTAATATTGGTAACATATTAATATTAGTAACACTATTAATATTGGTAACACTATTAATATTGGTAACACTATTAATATTGTTAACACTATTAATATTAGTAACAGTATTAATATTGGTAACAGTCTGTTAATATTGGTAACACTCTATTAATATTGGTAACTCTATTAATATTGGTAACAGTCTGTTAATATTGGTAACAGTCTGTTAATATTGGTAACAATCTATTAATATTAGTAACACTATTAATATTGGTAACACTATTAATATTGGTAACATTCTATTAATATTGGTAACACTCTATTAATATTGGTAACACTCTATTAATATTGGTTACACTATTAATATTGGTAACATATTAATATTGGTAACACTATTAATATTGGTTACACTATTAATATTGGTAACACTATTAATATTGGTAACAGTATTAATATTGGTTACACCATTAATATTAGTAACACTATTAATATTGGTAACTGTCTGTTAATATTGGTAACACTATTAATATTGGTAACAGTATTAATATTGGTTACACTATTAATATGGGTAACACTATTAATATTGGTAACACTCTGTTAATATTGGTAACACTATTAATATTGGTAACACTATTAATATTGGTAACACTATTAATATTGGTAACACTCTATTAATATTGGTAACATTCTATTAATATTGGTAACAGTCTGTTAATATTGGTAACACTATTAATATTGGTAACACTATTAATATTGGTAACACTCTATTAATATTGGTAACATTCTATTAATATTGGTAACAGTCTGTTAATATTGGTAACACTCTGTTAATATTGGTTACACTATTAATATTGGTAACACTCTATTAATATTGGTAACACTATAAATATTGGTAACACTCTATTAATATTGGTAACACTCTATTAATATTAGTAACACTATTAATATTGGTAACACTATTAATATTAGTAACACTATTAATATTGGTAACACTCTATTAATTTTGGTAACACTCTATTAATGTTGGTAACACTATTAATATTAGTAACACTATTAATATTGGTAACACTATTAATATTGGTAACACTATTAATATTAGTAACACTATTAATATTGCTAACACTATTAATATTAGTAACACTACTAATATTGGTTACACTATTAATATTGGTAACACTCTATTAATATTGGTAACACTATTAATATGGGTAACACACTATTAATATTGGTAACAGTCTACTAATATTGGTTACACTATTAATATTGGTAACACTCTATTAATATTGGTATCACTCTATTAATATTGGTAACACTTTATTAATGTTAGTAACACTATTAATATTGGTAACACACTATTAATATTGGTAACAGTCTACTAATATTGGTTACACTATTAATATTGGTAACACTCTATTAATATTGGTAACACTCTATTAATGTTTGTAACACTATTAATATTAGTAACACTATTAATATTGGTAACACTATTAATATTGGTAACACTATTAATATTAGTAACACTATTAATATTGGCAATACTATTAATATTGGTAACACTATTAATATTGGTAACACTCTATTAATATTGTTAACACTATTAATAGTGGTTACACTATTAATATTGGTAACAGTCTGTTAATATTGGTAACACTATTAATATTGGTAACACTATTAATATTAGTAACACTATTAATATTGGCAATACTATTAATATTGGTAACACTATTAATATTGGTAACACTCTATTAATATTGTTAACACTATTAATAGTGGTTACACTATTAATATTGGTAACAGTCTGTTAATATTGGTTACACTATTAATATTGGTAACACTACTAATATTGGTAACACTATTAATATTGGTAACACACTATTAATATTGGTAACAGTCTGTTAATATTGGTTACACTATTAATATTTGTAACACTATTAATATTAGTAACACTATTAATATTGGTTACACTATTAATATTGGTAACACTCTATTAATATTGGTAACACTATTAATATTGGTAACACTCTATTAATATTAGTAACACTATTAATATTGGTAACACTATTAATATTGGTTACACTATTAATATTAGTAACTCTATTAATATTGGTAACACTCTATTAATATTGGTAACACTCTATTAATATTGGTTACACTATTAATATTGGTAACATATTAATATTGGTAACACTATTAATATTGGTTACACTATTAATATTAGTAACACTATTAATATTGGTAACAGTCTGTTAATATTGGTAACACTATTAATATTGGTAACAGTATTAATATTGGTTACACTATTAATATTAGTAACACTATTAATATTGGTAACTGTCTGTTAATATTGGTAACACTATTAATATTGGTAACAGTATTAATATTGGTTACACTATTAATATTGGTAACACTATTAATATTGGTAACAGTATTAATATTGGTTACACTATTAATATGGGTAACACTATTAATATTGGTAACACTCTGTTAATATTGGTAACACTATTAATATTGGTAACACTATTAATATTGGTAACACTATTAATATTGGTAACACTCTATTAATATTGGTAACACTATTAATATTGGTAACACTCTATTAATATTGGTAACACTATTAATATTGGTAACACTCTATTAATATTGGTAACACTATTAATATTGGTAACATTCTATTAATATTGGTAACAGTCTGTTAATATTGGTTACACTATTAATATTGGTAACACTCTATTAATATTGGTAACACTATACATTTTGGTAACACTCTATTAATATTGGTAACACTCTATTAATATTAGTAACACTATTAATATTGGTAACACTATTAATATTAGTAACACTATTAATATTGGTAACACTCTATTAATTTTGGTAACACTCTATTAATGTTGGTAACACTATTAATATTAGTAACACTATTAATATTGGTAACACTATTAATATTGGTAACACTATTAATATTAGTAACACTATTAATATTGCTAACACTATTAATATTAGTAACACTACTAATATTGGTTACACTATTAATATTGGTAACACTCTATTAATATTGGTAACACTATTAATATTGGTAACACTATTAATATTAGTAACACTATTAATATTGGCAATACTATTAATATTGGTAACACTATTAATATTGGTAACACTCTATTAATATTGTTAACACTATTAATAGTGGTTACACTATTAATATTGGTAACAGTCTGTTAATATTGGTTACACTATTAATATTGGTAACACTACTAATATTGGTAACACTATTAATATTGGTAACACACTATTAATATTGGTAACAGTCTGTTAATATTGGTTACACTATTAATATTTGTAACACTATTAATATTAGTAACACTATTAATATTGGTAACACTATTAATTTTGGTAACAGTCTGTTAATATTGGTAACACTATTAATATTAGCAACAGTCTATTAATAATGGTAACCCTCTTTTAATTTTGGTAACACCATTATTATCTGTTGTACACAACGTCATTCTAGTCACATTAGCGCACACTAGCAGCAACCTTCCCGGTTTAGGGACAACCAAGCCTCATAGAGGATAAAGGGAAACAGATCATCTTCATTTCTGATTGGCCGATTGGCCTTTAGTGCTCACCTTTCAACAGCAACACCTGTTTACTTCCCTGCAACCAACAAAGGTAGAACAAGATATCACCCCAGAAATCACCTGGAATATAAAATGGGCTAAAAGTTGTACACAACAACACAAGATAACACACCCACAAACTCTCAAGTATGTATTTGAACATGATTATTTTATAGGTTACTTTACGAAAACATTATATGCCAGAGATGAACTAGCAAAAGGATAAAGCATAACAAAGATATATGGGAGTGGGAGTTTAATATCACAATATGAGATATTACTATGTTTCTGGAGAACAATTGATAAAAACTATTTTCATAAGAATTGTCATATTTTGATCCTCCTAGTGTGGATAGTTAATATTCATGCATTTGTCCTTCTCTTTTCTCGCTTACTGTTTTATAAGGCCTGTCTGTCTGCCTGTATGCTCTCTCTCTCCCTCTCTCTCTCTCCCTCTCTCTCTCTCTCTCTCTCTCTCTCTCTCTCTCTCTCTCTCTCTCTCTCTCTCTCTCTCCCTCTCTCTCTCTCCCTCTCTCTCTTACTGTTTTATAAGGCCTGTCTGTCTGCCTGTATGCTCTCTCTCTCTCTCTCTCTCTCTCTCTCTCTCTCTCTCTCTCCCTCTCTCTCTTACTGTTTTATAAGGCCTGTCTGTCTGTATTCTCTCTCTCTCTCTCTCTCTCTCTCTCTCTCTCTCTCTCTCTCTCTCTCTCTCTCTCTCTCTCTCTCTCTCTCTCTCTCTTACTGTTTAATAAGGCATGTCTGTCTGCCTGTATGCCCTCTCTCTCTCTCTCCCTCTCTCTCTCTCTCTCTCTCTCTCTCTCTCTCTCTCTCTCTCTCTCTCTCTCTCTCTTACTGTTTAATAAGGCCTGTCTGTCTGCCTGTATGCTCTCTCTCTCTCTCTCCCTCTCTCTCTCCCTCCCTCTCTCTCTCTTACTGTTTTATAAGGCCTGTCTGTCTGCCTGTATTCCCTCTCTCTCTCTCTCTCCCTCTCTCTCTCTCCCTCTCTCTCTCTTACTGTTTTATAAAGCCTGTCTGTCTGCCTGTTACTGTGTTCTCTCCTCTCTCTCTGGCTGTTTAATAAAGCCTGTCTGTCTGCCTGTTACTGTGTTCTCTCCTCTCTCTCTTTCTGCTTTATAAAGCCTGTCTGTCTGCATGTTACTGTGTTCTCTCCTCTCTCTCTGTCTGTTTTATAAAGCCTGTCTGTCTGCCTGTGACTGTGTTCCATCCTCTCTCTGATGTAATGGGTGTTCTTCCTGTAACCACTTTAACTCCCAGGATGAATACATTAATGTGCACTAAAGTCTCTGTTGCTGCTGCTGTCTGAGCTGAGGACCATGTTGAGTCAAACTGAATATATACTTCTTTATTCTCACAGGAATAAAGCAAAAAGCTTAGGAAGCCATATCTGCACAAAAACACAAAGTCGTCTGTCAAACTGAATTTTAAGATATTCTATTGATTTGTGTATCTTTGTCCTGTAGAGTAGATTGTGTGAGTGAACTACGCCCCAGGTGAGTTATAAAGACAGCTGTACCAGTGAACTACCCCCCAGGTGAGTTATAAAGACAGCTGTACCAGTGAACTACCCCCCAGGTGAGTTATAAAGACAGCTGTACCAGTGAACTACACCCCAGGTGAGTTATAAAGACAGCTGTACCAGTGAACTACCCCCCAGGTGAGTTATAAAGACAGCTGTACCAGTGAACTACACCCCAGGTGAGTTATAAAGACAGCTGTACCAGTGAACTACTCTCCAGGTGAGTTATAAAGACAGCTGTACCAGTTGGAGTTCAGTAGCTACACAGCTAATTTATTAGCTACTGTATAGTTAATCATAGTGAACTGTATAGTTAATCATAGTGAACTGTATAGTTAACAATAGTGAACTGTATAGTTAATCATAAGGAACTGTATAGTTAATCATCATGGGGAACTGTATAGTTAATCATCATGGTGAACTGTATAGTTAATCATAGTGAACTGTATAGTTAATCATCATAGTGAACTGTATAGTTAATCATAGTGAACTGTATAGTTAATCATCATGGTGAACTGTATAGTTAATCATAGTGAACTGTATAGTTAATCATCATGGTGAACTGTATAGTTAATCATCATGGTGAACTGTATAGTTAATCATAGTGAACTGTATAGTTAATCATCATGGTGAACTGTATAGTTAATCATCAATGGGAACTGTATAGTTAATCATCATAGTGAACTGTATAGTTAATCATCATGGGGAACTGTATAGTTAATCATCATTGTGAACTGTATAGTTAATCATTGTGAACTGTATAGTTAATCATCATAGTGAACTGTATAGTTAATCATAGTGAACTGTATAGTTAATCATCATGGGGAACTGTATAGTTAATCATCAATGGGAACTGTATAGTTAATCATCATAGTGAACTGTATAGTTAATCATCATGGGGAACTGTATAGTTAATCATCATAGTGAACTGTATAGTTAATCATCATAGTGAACTGTATAGTTAATCATAGTGAACTGTATAGTTAATTATAGTGAACTGTATAGTTAATCATCATAGTGAACTGTATAGTTAATCATCATAGTGAACTGTATAGTTAATCATCATAGTGAACTGTATAGTTAATCATCATGGTGAACTGTATAGTTAATCATCATAGTGAACTGTATAGTTAATCATCATAGTGAACTGTATAGTTAATCATCATAGTGAACTGTATAGTTAATCATCATAGTGAACTGTATAGTTAATCATAGTGAACTGTATAGTTAATCATGGGGAACTGTATAATTAATCATCATGGGGAACTGTATAGTTAATCATAGTGAACTGTATACTTAATCATGGTGAACTGTATAGTTAATCATGGGGAACTGTATAGTTAATCATGGGGAACTGTATAGTTAATCATGGTGAACTGTATAGTTATTAATGGTGAACTGTATAGTTAATCATAGTGAACTGTATAGTTAATCATGGTGAACTGTATAGTTAATCATGGGGAACTGTATAGTTAATTATAGTGAACTGTATAGTTAATCATCATAGTGAACAGTATAGTTAATCATGGGGAACTGTATAATTAATCATCATGGGGAACTGTTTAGTTAATCATAGTGAACTGTATAGTTAATCATCATAGTGAACTGTATAGTTAATCATGGGGAACTGTGTAATTAATCATCATGGGGAACTGTATAGTTAATCCTAATTGGGGAACTGTATAGTGAATCATCATAGTGAACTGTATAGTTAATCATGGGGAACTGTGTAATTAATCATCATAGTGAACTGTATAGTTAATCATCATGGGGAACTGTATAGTTAATCATCATAGTGAACTGTATAGTTAATCATCATAGTGAACTGTATAGTTAATCATCATGGTGAACTGTATAGTTAATCATCATAGTGAACTGTATAGTTAATCATCATAGTGAACTGTATAGTTAATCAGAGTGAACTGTATAGTTAATCATGGGGAACTGTGTAATTAATCATCATGGTGAACTGTATAGTTAATCAGAGTGAACTGTATAGTTAATCATGATGAACTGTATAGTTAATCATCATGGTGAACTGTATAGTTAATCATAGTGAACTGTATAGTTAATCATCATGGTGAACTGTATAGTTAATCATCATGGTGAACTGTATAGTTAATCAGAGTGAACTGTATAGTTAATCATGATGAACTGTATAGTTAATCATCATGATCAACTGTATAGTTAATCATCATAGTTAACTGTATAGTTAATCATCATGGGGAACTGTATAGTTAATCATAGTGAACTGTATAGTTAATCATAGTGAACTGTATGGTTAATCATCATGAGGAACTGTATGGTTAATCATAGTGAACTGTATAGTTAATCATAGTGAACTGTGAAATTAATCATCATGGGGAACTGTATAGTTAATCATCATGAGGAACTGTATAGTTAATCATCATGGTGAACTGTATAGTTAATCATCATGGGGAACTGTATAGTTAATCATCATGGGGAACTGTATAGTTAATCATCATAGTGAACTGTATAGTTAATCATAGTGAACTGTATAGTTAATCATAGTGAACTGTATAGTTAATCATAGTGAACTGTATAGTTAATCATCATGGGGAACTGTATAGTTAATCATCAATGGGAACTGTATAGTTAATCATCATAGTGAGCTGTATAGTTAATCATCATGGGGAACTGTATAGTTAATCATCAATGGGAACTGTATAGTTAATCATCATAGTGAACTGTATAGTTAATCATCATGGTGAACTGTATAGTTAATCATCATAGTGAACTGTATAGTTAATCATCATGGTGAACTGTATAGTTAATCATCATAGTGAACTGTATAGTTAATCATCATAGTGAACTGTATAGTTAATCATAGTGAACTGTATAGTTAATCATCATAGTGAACTGTATAGTTAATCATAGTGAACTGTATAGTTAATCATGGGGAACTGTATAATTAATCATCATGGGGAACTGTATAGTTAATCATAGTGAACTGTATACTTAATCATGGTGAACTGTATAGTTAATCATGGGGAACTGTATAGTTAATCATGGGGAACTGTATAGTTAATCATGGTGAACTGTATAGTGATTAATGGTGAACTGTATAGTTAATCATAGTGAACTGTATAGTTAATCATGGTGAACTGTATATTTAATCATGGGGAACTGTATAGTTAATTATAGTGAACTGTATAGTTAATCATCATAGTGAACAGTATAGTTAATCATGGGGAACTGTATAATTAATCATCATGGGGAACTGTTTAGTTAATCATAGTGAACTGTATAGTTAATCATCATAGTGAACTGTATAGTTAATCATGGGGAACTGTGTAATTAATCATCATGGGGAACTGTATAGTTAATCCTAATTGGGGAACTGTATAGTGAATCATCATAGTGAACTGTATAGTTAATCATGGGGAACTGTGTAATTAATCATCATAGTGAACTGTATAGTTAATCATCATGGGGAACTGTATAGTTAATCATCATAGTGAACTGTATAGTTAATCATCATAGTGAACTGTATAGTTAATCATCATGGTGAACTGTATAGTTAATCATCATAGTGAACTGTATAGTTAATCATCATAGTGAACTGTATAGTTAATCAGAGTGAACTGTATAGTTAATCATGGGGAACTGTGTAATTAATCATCATGGTGAACTGTATAGTTAATCAGAGTGAACTGTATAGTTAATCATGATGAACTGTATAGTTAATCATCATGGTGAACTGTATAGTTAATCATAGTGAACTGTATAGTTAATCATCATGGTGAACTGTATAGTTAATCATCATGGTGAACTGTATAGTTAATCAGAGTGAACTGTATAGTTAATCATGATGAACTGTATAGTTAATCATCATGATCAACTGTATAGTTAATCATCATAGTTAACTGTATAGTTAATCATCATGGGGAACTGTATAGTTAATCATAGTGAACTGTATAGTTAATCATAGTGAACTGTATAGTTAATCATCATGAGGAACTGTATGGTTAATCATAGTGAACTGTATAGTTAATCATAGTGAACGGTGAAATTAATCATCATGGGGAACTGTATAGTTAATCATCATGAGGAACTGTATAGTTAATCATCATGGTGAACTGTATAGTTAAACATCATGGGGAACTGTATAGTTAATCATCATGGGGAACTGTATAGTTAATCATCATAGTGAACTGTATATTTAATCATAGTGAACTGTATAGTTAATCATAGTGAACTGTATAGTTAATCATAGTGAACTGTATAGTTAATCATCATGGGGAACTGTATAGTTAATCATCAATGGGAACTGTATAGTTAATCATCATAGTGAACTGTATAGTTAATCATCATGGGGAACTGTATAGTTAATCATCAATGGGAACTGTATAGTTAATCATCATAGTGAACTGTATAGTTAATCATCATGGGGAACTGTATAGTTAATCATCATTGTGAACTGTATAGTTAATCATTGTGAACTGTATAGTTAATCATCAATGGGAACTGTATAGTTAATCATCATAGTGAACTGTATAGTTAATCATCATGGGGAACTGTATAGTTAATCATCATTGTGAACTGTATAGTTAATCATTGTGAACTGTATAGTTAATCATCATAGTGAACTGTATAGTTAATCATAGTGAACTGTATAGTTAATTATAGTGAACTGTATAGTTAATCATCATAGTGAACTGTATAGTTAATCATAGTGAACTGTATAGTTAATCATCATAGTGAACTGTATAGTTAATCATAGTGAACTGTATAGTTAATCATAGTGAACTCTATAGTTAATCATCATAGTGGGGAACTGTATAGTTAATCATAGTGAACTGTATAGTTAATCATCATGGTGAACTGTATAGTTAATCATAGTGAACTGTATAGTTAATCATCATAGTGAACTCTATAGTTAATCATAGTGAACTGTATAGTTAATCATAGTGAACTGTATAGTTAATTATAGTGAACTGTATAGTTAATCATCATAGTGAACTGTATAGTTAATCAACATGGGGAACTGTATAGTTAATCATCATGGTGAACTGTATAGTTAATCATAGTGAACTGTATAGTTAATCATGATGAACTGTATAGTTAATCATCAATGGGGAACTGTATAGTTAATCATCATAGTGAACTGTATAGTTAATCATCATAGTGAACTGTATAGTTAATCATAGTGAACTGTATAGTTAATCATCATGGGGAACTGTATAGTTAATCATCAATGGGAACTGTATAGTTAATCATCATTGTGAACTGTATAGTTAATCATCATAGTGAACTGTATAGTTAATCATAGTGAACTGTATAGTTAATTATAGTGAACTGTATAGTTAATCATCATAGTGAACTGTATAGTTAATCATCATAGTGAACTGTATAGTTAATCATCATAGTGTACTGTATAGTTAATCATAGTGAACTGTATAGTTAATCATCATAGTGAACTGTATAGTTAATCATAGTGAACTGTATAGTTAATCATCATAGTGAAATGTATAGTTAATCATCATGGTGAACTGTATAGTTAATCAAAGTGAACTGTATAGTTAATCATCATAGTGAACTGTATAGTTAATCATAGTGAACTGTATAGTTAATCATAGTGAACTGTATAGTTAATTATAGTGAACTGTATAGTTAATCATCATAGTGAACTGTATAGTTAATCATCATGGGGAACTGTATAGTTAATCATCATGGTGAACTGTATAGTTAATTATAGTGAACTGTATAGTTAATCATCATGGTGAACTGTATAGTTAATCATCATGGTGAACTGTATAGTTAATCATAGTGAACTGTATAGTTAATCATAGTGAACTCTATAGTTAATCATAGTGAACTCTATAGTTAATCATCATAGTGGGGATCTGTATAGTTAATCATAGTGAACTGTATAGTTAATCATAGTGAACTGTATAGTTAATCATCATGGTGAACTGTATAGTTAATCATAGTGAACTGTATAGTTAATCATAGTGAACTGTATAGTTAATCATAGTGAACTCTATAGTTAATCATCATAGTGGGGAACTGTATAGTTAATCATAGTGAACTGTATAGTTAATCATCATGGTGAACTGTATAGTTAATCATCAATGGTAACTGTATAGTTAATCATCATAGTGAACTGTATAGTGAATAATCATAGTGAACTGTATAGTGAATAATCATAGTGAACTGTATAGCGAATAATCATAGTGAACTGTATACTTAATCAATTGTAACTCAAGCTGAAAATTACCCATAAATAAAACAACAAAATACAAAAATAATCTGATAATTGTATTTGTATTTGAATGAAAATAAGTATCGTAATAATAAAACAAATATTACAAAAATGGACTCACAAAATAATGCAACTCAATTTAGGCTTTCACCTAATTGGAATAATGGCAGGCTAACATTTTGCAATTTGTCAATGCAGACTTGTTTTGTGAATCTTCACCATAGCTTACTACTTTGGTGGAAAAAGTATCCAATTGTCGTACTTGAGTAAAAGTAAAGATATCCTTAATAGAAAATGACTCAAGTAAAAGTGAAAGTCACCCAGTAAAATTGAGAAAAACATCTAAAAGTATTTGGTTTTAAATATACTTCAGTATTCAAAGTAAATGTAATTGCTAAAATATACTTAAGTATCAAAAGTATAAGTCATTTCAATATCCTTATATTAAGCAAACCAGGCGGCACCATTTTCTATTTTTATTTTATTTACAGATAGCCAGGGGCACACTCCAATACAGACATCATTTACAAATGAAGCATGTTTAGGAATGACAAGGGATGTTCTCTTGAAAAGTGTGCGAATTAGATCATTTTCCTGTCCTGCTAAGCATTCAAAATGTAACAAGTACTTTTGGGTGTCAGGGAAAATGTACGGAGTAAAAAATACATTATTTTCTTTAGGCATGTAGTGAATTAAAAGTAAAAGTTGTCAACAATATAAATAGTAAAGTGAAGTACAGATACCCCAGAATTCGACTTTCTGTAAGTAATACTTTCCAGTATTTTTACTTATGAAGTTATTTACACCACTGGCATACTGTGGATGTAACAAGGTGTTTAAGCTGTTACCTCTTGGAAAATACAACGCCTCTGGCTTTACCAAACTTGGTTCTTAATCTATGATTGTTTTGACTCAGTTCCATCCATACGTGTCTCTTGCGTTGCCATACCTGTGTCTTGCTTCCGCCTCCGAGGATTCCTCTACACTCTTCACATTCTCCTGGCTGCTCTTGGAGCAGTCCTCCTTCCTGGTGTTGTCAGGTGAGCTGCTGTTCTTCGGGAGCTCGTGGCCTCCCTGCTGCTGCAGGTGCTGAATAATGTTCTGCTGGTGCCATGATTGATTACTGGCTCTGACATAGACAGGCGTGGGGGCCAGGATACTACGGACCGGACTGTTGCTGTTCTGCTTCCAGAGTCCCCCACCGCTGCCACCTCTGTCCCGGGAGTGACTCTTCAGCCTGCCCTGGACTGGGGTCCCTCTGTGATCAAAGCTCTCCTGGAGGTATCCTCCTCCACCTCCTCCACCTCCTCCTCCTCCACCGGCAGAACTCTGGGATGAATGACTAAACCAGCGCCAACGCAGCCTGAGGATCTGTTTCACGTCAAACTCTTTCTTCCCCGACATCCTCCTCTCTTTCTTTCTTTCTTTCTTTCTTTCTTTCTTTCTTTCTTTCTTTTTAGAGATGAAGAAGAAGCCAGCAGTCAAATGTACTAGTGTAGAATCCCCCTAAAACATGGAGGAGGGTAAAGAAAAAGGAGCCTATGAATTCAGTTCCAGTATGTTCAGTACTGTACGCCTCCTTCCTCCTTTTGTCTTCTTCCTCCTCCTCCTCCTCCGTTGTTCTTTTAGTGGAGGGCAAGAAGGGAACAGTCTTCTCTCTCTCTGCAGCTTTTGTCTCCCTGTGCCTGGGCTTATTTTCCTCCTCCCTCCAACTCTCTCTCTCTCTCTCTCGTTCGCTCTCTCTCTATGTCTCTATTTCTCTCTATGGCTCTCTCTCTCTCTCCCTCTGTGTCTCTCTCGCTGTCTCTCTCTCTCTCTCTCTCTCACTCTCTGTGTCTCTCTCTCTCTCTCTCTCTCTCTGTTTCAGCTGCTGTTCCTCCTGATGCTCCCTGTTAGCTCAGTTAACGCACATAAATGACACACGCTCCCTCCCTCGCTTGTCTTCTTGGTCTCGCTCACTCGCTCCGTGTCCTCACTGCACACACACACACACACAGAGGAACCCGAAACAGAAATGCCCATCCCAGTATCCAGTAGCTGATAATGTTGGACTAGGCAGCCCCAGCCCCTCACCAAAGGGAGGGGGAGAGAGGGAGAAGGGGGTGGGGGTATCATACACACAGCATGATGAGGTCACAGCTTAACCAAGTAAATCATCTCTTCTCTGAGGGAAGGGAAGAAAAGAACGACAGTACTATATCATCTCTAGTAGCAGGGTTCCTCACTGCAAGCCTCACACTATGCTATCATACAAGAAGCACACACAAGCACATGACCATATATACACACTCACACACACACACACACACACACACACACACACACAAACACACAGCGCATCACATCTGCCTACACACTACTGTCCCCCCACGTCTCACGGCATCCCATAGGGAAAGAGGCTCTATCTCTCAATGCAGGCACTCGACCATGCAGAATAATGATTCTCTCCGTTCAGTCCTCCTCATACTAGTAGAAAAAACGCAGCATTAGTGGTGAACCGTCAAGGTCGATAAACTGCCAGTGCTGATCAGTTTTCAAACACATCAAATTCTTACTTGTAAAATAAAAATGCAGATTAAAATGTAAATAAGGGATGTAAAACATGTAGCCGCTTCCTGTATCACATGGTCCTGGATATAGACTCTAGGGTAAGGAATACAGAGATGGTTTGATATAGTGTGCCGGGTAATCTGAGGACAATACAATCGATCTTGACAACATCCACAGCATAGGGAAATAAGAGTCCAGTATAAGTTGCAGTATGGTACATTGTCCACAGTGATCCTTGTCGCTCTAGTTATTTTATTATGGGAAATTAGAAATTAGTGGTCAGGAAAAAAAATGAACATGCTCGAAAAGACTAGTGAAGTAATTGATTTCGATAATGAAGGAACAATGTGCAATGGCCGTAGTTAGACACGGACGCCACAGACAGACCACGAGCTGTAGCTCTGTAGTTGTCGTTTCTATAGTGATATGTTATTTGTGCTCCTACATTATAGTTGTTACTGTATGGACAGGAGGTCTACTAATGACATTATAACCAAAGGACAGAACATTAAAGGGGCAATGTCGGCTTCAATCAACAACAATGTATTTCATTTAAAAGTCCAAAGAATGCCCCTTTAAGCATTTCATGTGGTTTATTTTGACACAGACAGTCACACCTTGTCAACACACTCTATGTTAATATCTTGTCAACATACTATATATATTGTTACCTTGTCAACATACTGTATATAATATCTTGTCAACATACTGTATATATTATTACTGTCACGCCCTGACCGTAGATTGCTTTGTATGTTTCTATGTTTTGTTTGGTCACAGGTTGTGATGTGGGTGGGTATTCTATGTTGTAGGTCTAGGTGTTGTATTTCTATGTTTCGGCAGGTTATGGTTCCCAATCAGAGGCAGCTGTCTATCGTTGTCTCTGATTGAGAACCATACTTAGGTAGCCTGTTTTCACACTTTTGTTTGTGGGTGGCTGTTTTCTGTGTCTGTGTTTTCACCATACAGAACTGTTTCGATTTTCATTTCTTTCCTTCACTTTGTTATTTTGTATTTTCCGTGTTCTGGTATAATAAATTATCATGGACACTTACAACGCTGCATTTTGGTCCAATCCTTCATACTCCTCATCAGACGAGGACTACAATCGTTACAATTACCTTGTCAACATACTGTATATATCAATATATTTGTCAACATACTGTATATATTCAAGCCTTGTCAACATACTGTATATATTATTACCTTGTCAACATACTGTATATATTATTACCTTGTCAACATACTGTATATATTCAAGCCTTGTCAACATACTGTATATATTATTACCTTGTCAACATACTGTATATATTATTACCTTGTCAACATACTGTATATATTCAAGCCTTGTCAACATACTGTATATATTAAAATATTGTCAACATACTATATATATTAATATATTGTCAACATACTATATTTATTATTTCCTTGTCAACATACTGTATATATTCAAACCTTGTCAACATACTGTATATCTTAATATACTGTCAACATACTGTATATCTTAATATGTTGTCAACATACTGTATATAATAATATGTAGTCAACATACTGTATATATAAATATCTTGTCAACATACTGGATATATTAATACCGATATATTGCATAGATTGAATAACAAATACATATGCATGGCAGTGGAGATTGTCATAAATATTTTACGCCATGAATTCTAAACTGAGATCAGAAGTCATATGCTTTCCCAAAACCCATTTCAGTATCTGGAGATATATACATTTAAAGGTGGGTAACACTTTACAATAATCCCATATCAGTATCTGGAGATATATACTTTTAAAGTTTGTAAGTCGCTCTGGATAAGAGCGTCTGCTAAATGACTTAAATGTAAAAATGTAAATGTAAAGGTGGGTAACACTTTACAATAATCCCATATCAGTATCTGGAGATATATACTTTTAAAGGTGGGTAACACTTTACAATAATCCCATATCAGTATCTGGAGATATATACTTTTAAAGGTGGGTAACACTTTACAATAATCCCATATCAGTATCTGGAGATATATACTTTTAAAGGTGGGTAACACTTTACAATAATCCCATATCAGTATCTGGAGATATATACTTTTAAGGGTGGGTAACACCTTACAATAAGGTACCTTTTATAACACGTTTATAAAGGGTTTATGGCTACGTTATTGACGGCTATTTAAAAAAAAGGTACCTTATTGTAAAGTGTTACCTAAAGTATATAGTATTTACAGTATGCAATTCCCTTTGTCAATATACTCCTGTGCATTCAAATATGAATGCTTTTTATATTGTACACCAGCAAAGATGAATGATTTCTTGCTCGTACATGCTGCTGAGAGGGAAAGAAAGCCTGCTGAAATGTTGACAGTAGATGTCAATGTGATGCAGCAGTGTCTCATCTTTCTCCTAGCCTCATGCTCTGTATATAAAGGGATGCATCCCAAATGGCACCCTATTGCCTATATAGTGCACTACTTTTGAACTGAGCCCTATGGGTCCTGGTCAAAAGTAGTGAACCAAATAGGGAACAGGGTGCCATGTTTGTAGCGCAGCCTTATATACAGAGGAGAGGAGGAATTTACAGCTCTTGTAGCCACTACACTCAATGACTTATTCATATACTGTGAGCCATCAGTTGACCGTTATACTGATGGGCCAAGAAAATATTAAACAATTCTCTCTCTCTCTCTCTCTCTCTCTCTCTCTCTCTCTCTCTCTCTCTCTCTCTCTCTCTCTCTCTCTCTCTCTCTCTCTCTGTCTCTCTCTCTCTCTCTCTCTCTCTCTCTCTCTCTCTCTCTGTGTCTCTCTCTCTCTCTCTCTCTCTCTGTCTCTCTCTCTCTCTCTCTCTCTCTGTGTCTCTCTCTCTCTCTCTCTCTCTCTCTCTCTCTCTCTCTCTCTCTCTCTCTCTCTCTCTCTCTCTCTCTCTCTCTCTCTCTCTCTCTCTCTCTCTCTCTCTCTCTCTCTCTCTCTCTCAAACTAAATGATAATGAATCAAAGCTAAAACACATCTTGATAAATATTCAACCCCCTGAGTCAATACATGTTAGAATCACCTTTCGGCAGTGATTACGGCTGTTAGTCTTTCTGGGTAAGTCTCTAAGAGTGATTACAGCTGTGAGTCTTTCTGGGTAAGTCTCTTTGAGATTTGCACACCTGGATTGTAGAATGTTTGCACAATATTTTTTTGAAAATTATTCAAGCTATTATTCAAGCTCTGTCAAGTTGGTTATTCATCATTGCTAGAAAGCCATCAAGATTTTCAAGCAGATTTACAGTTGAAGTCGGAAATTTACATACACCTTAGACAAATACATTTAAACTCAGTTTTTCACAATTCTTGACATTTAATCTTAGTAAAAATTCCCTGTCTTAGGTCAGTTAGGATCACAACTTTATTTTAAGAATGTGAAATGTCAGAATAATGGTAGAGAGAATGATTTAGTTCAGCTTTTGATTATTTCATCACATTCCCAGTGGGTCAGAAGTTTACATACACTCAATTAGTATTAGGTAGCATTGCCTTGAAATTGTTTTATTTGGGTCAAACTTTCCAGGTAGCCTTCCACAAGCTTCCCACATTAAGTTGGGGGAATTTGTCCCATTCCTCCTGACAGAGCTGGTGTAACTGAGTCAGGTTTGTAGGCCTCCTTGCTCGCACACACCTTTTCATTTCTGCCCACAAATTTTCTATAGGCGGGGGGTCAGGGCTTTGTGATGGCCACTCCAATACCTTGACTTTGTTGTCCTTGAGCCATTTTGCCACAGCTTTGGAAGTATGCGTGGGGTCATTGTCCGTTTGGAAGACCCATTTGCTACTAAGCTTTAACTTCCTGACTGTTGCTTCAATATATCCACATACTTTCCTGCATCATCATGCCATCTATTTTGTGAAGTGCACCAGTCCCTCTTGCAGCAAAGCACCCCCACAACATGATGCTGCCACCCCCGGGCTTCACAGATGGGATGGTGTTCTTCGGCTTGCAACTTTCTCCCTTTTCCTCTAAACATAACGATGGTCATTATGGCCAAACAGTTCTATTTTTGTTTCATCAGACCAGAGGACATTTCTCCAAAAAGTACGATATTTGTCCCCATGTGCAGTTGCAAACCGTAGTCTGGATATTTTATGGCGGTTTCGGAGCAGGTTCAGTTTTTTTTCTTTCCTTTATTTAACCAGGTAGGCTAGTTGAGAACAAGTTGTCATTTACAACTGAGACCTGGCCAAGATAAAGCAAAGCAGTGCTACACAAACAACAACAACACAGAGTTACACATGGAATAAACAAGCATACAGTCAATAACAATAATATAAAAATAAGTCTATATACAGTGTGTGCAAATGGCGTGAGGAGGTAAGACAATAAATAGGCCATAGTAGCGAAGTAATTACAATTTAGCAAATTAACACTGGAGTGATAGATGTGCAGATGATGTGCAAGTAGAAATACTGGTGTGCAAAAGAGCAGAAAAATACATTTAAAAAAACAATATGGGGATGAGGTAGGTAGATTGGATGGGCTATTTACAGAAGGGCTATGTACAGCTGCAGCGATTAGTTAGCTGCTCAGATAGCTGATGTTTAAAGTTAGCGAGGGAAATATAAGTCTCCAACTTCAGCGATTTTTGCAATTCGTTCCAGTCATTGGCAGCAGAGAACTGGAAGGAAAGGCTGCCAAAGGAGGTGTTGACTTTGGGGATGATCAGTGAAGATATACCTGCTGGAGCGAGTGCTACGGGTGGGTGTTGTTATCGTGACCAGTGAGCTGAGATAAGGTGGAGCTTTACCTAGCATAGACTTATAGATGACCTGGAGCCAGTGGGTCTGGGAACGAATATGTAGCGAGGGCCAGCCGACGAGAGCATACAGGTCGCAGTGGTGAGTGGTATATGGGGCTTTGGTGACAAAACGGATGGCACTGTGATAGACTGCATCCAATTTGCTGAGTAGAGTGTTGGAGGCTCGAGGATTGGTAGGATTGTCAGTTTTACAAGGGTATGTTTGGCAGTGTGAGTGAAGGAGGCTTTGTTGCAAAATAGGAAGCTGATTCTAGATTTAATTTTGGATAGGAGATGTTTAATATGAGTCTGGAAGGGGAGTTTACAGTCTAGCCAGACACCTAGGTATTTGTGGTTGTCCACATATTCTAAATCAGACCCGTCCAGAGTAGTGATGCTAGTCGAGTGGGTTGGTTGGGGCAGCGAATGGTTTAAGAGCATGCATTTAGTTTTACTAGAATTTAAGAGCAGTTGGAGGCCACGGAAGGAGTGTTGTATGGCATTGAAGCTCGTTTGGAGGTTTGTCAACACAGTGCCCAAAGAATGGCCAGGTGTATACAGAATGGTGTCGTCTGCGTAGAGGTGGATCAGGAAATCACCCGCAGCAAGAGCGTATCGTTGATATATACGGAGAAAAAAGTCATCCCGAGAATTGAACCCTGTGGCACCCCCATAGAGACTGCCAGAGGTCCGGACAACAAGCCCTCCAATTTGACACACTGAACTCTATCTGAGAAGTAGTTGGTGAACCAGGCAAGGCAGTCATTTGAGATACCAAGGCTGTTGAGTCTGCCGATAAGAATACATTGATTGACAGAGTCGAAAGCCTTGGCCAGGTCGATGAAGACGGCTGCACAGTACTGGCTTTTATCGATGGCGGTTATGATATCGTTTAGTACCTTGAGTGTGGCTGAGGTGCACCCGTGACCAGCTCGGAAACCGGATTGCACAGAGGAGAAGGTACAGTGGGATTCGAAATGGTCAGTGATTTGTTTATTAACTTGGCTTTTGAAGACTTTAGAAAGGCAGGGCAGGATGGATATAAGTCTGTAACAGTTTGGGTCTAGAGTGTCACCCCCTTTGAAGAGGGGGATGACCGCGGCAGGTTTCCAATATTTAGGGATCCAGGACGATACGAAAGAGAGGTTGAACAGACTGGTAATGGGGGTTGCAACAATGCCGGCGGATAATTTTAGAAAGAGAGGGTCCAGATTGTCTAGCCCAGCTGATTTGTACGGGTCCAGGTTTTTCAGCTCTTTCAGAACATCTGTTATCTGGATTTGGGTGAAGGATAAGTGGGGAGGCTTGGGCAAGTAGCTGCGGGGGGTGCGGAGCTGTTGGCCGGGGTTGGGGTAGCTAGGAGGAAAGCATGGCCAGCCGTAGAGAAATGCTTATTGAAATTCTCGATTATCGTGAATTTATCGGTGGTGACAGTTTTACCTAGCCTCAGTGGAGTGGGCAGCTGGGAGGAGGTGCTCTTATTCTCCATGGACTTTACAGTGTCCCAAAACTTTTTGGAGTTAGAGCTACTGAATGCAAATTTCTGTTAAAAAAAGCTTACCTTTGCTTTCCTAACTGACTGTGTGTATTGGTTCCTAACTTCCCTGAAAAGTTGCCTATCGCTGGGGACTATTCGATGATAATGCAGTACGCCACAGGATGTTTTTGTGCTGGTCGAGGGCAGTCAGGTCTGGAGTGAACCAAGGGCTATATCTGTTTTTAGTTCTACATTTTTTGAAAGGGGAATGCTTATTTAAGATGGTGAGGAAATTACTTTTAAAGAACGACCAGGCATCCTCTACTGACAGGATGAGGTCAATATCCTTCCAGGTCGATTAGAAAGGCCTGCTCGCAGAAGTGTTTTAGGGAGCGTTTGATGAGGGGTGGTTGTTTGACCGGGGACCTTTGCTATTGTTCTGGGATTGATTTGCATTGATTTGCAAAGTACGTTCATCTCTAGGAGACAGAACGCGTCTCCTTCCTGAGCGGTATGACGGCTGCGTGGTCCTATGGTGTTTATACTTGCGTACTATTGTTTGTACAGATGAACGTTGGACCTTCAGGCGTTTGGAAATTGCTCCCAAGGATGAACCAGACTTATGGAGGTCTAGAATTTTCTTTCTGAGGTCTTGGCTGATTTCTTTTGATTTTTCCATGATGTCAAGCAAAGAGGCATTGAGTTTGAAGGTAGGCCTTGAAATATATCCACAGGTACACCTCCAGTTGACCCAAATGATGTCAATTAGCCTATCAGAAGCTTCTAATGCCATGACATAATTTTCTGGAATTTTCCAAGCTGTTTAAAGGCACAGTCAACATAGTGTATGTAAACTTCTGACCCACTGGAATTGTGATCCTGTGAATTATAAGTGAAATAATCTGTCTGTAAACAATTGTTGGAAAAATGACTTGTGTCATGCACAAAGTAGATGTCCTAACCGACTTGCCAAAACTATAGTTTGTTAACAAGAAATTTGTGGAGTGGTTGAAAAACAAGTTTTAATGACTCAAACCTACGTGTATGTAAACTTCCGACTTCAACTGTAAGTCGAAACTATAACTATGCAACCACGGAACATTCAATGTCATCTTGGTAAGCAACTCGGTGGTCTATTTGGCCTTGTGTTTTAGGTCCTGCTGAAAGGTGAATTTGTGTTTCTGTTGGAAAGCAGACTGAACCTGATTTTCGTCTTGGATTTTACCTGTTCTTAGCTGTATTCCGTTTTTTTTATCATGAAAAACTCCCCAGTCCTTACCGATGACAAGCATACCTATAACATGATGCAGCCACCACCATGCTTGAAAATATGAAGAGTGGTACTCTGTGATGGGTTGTGTTGGATTTGCCCCAAACATATTGTATTAGAACATAACGCTTTGTATTCAGTACATAAAGTAAAACATTTTGCCACATATTTTGCAGTTTTACTTTAGTGCCTTTTTGCAAGCAGGATGTATGTTTTTAAATATTTTGTATTCTGTACAGGCTTCATTCTTTTCACTCTGTCATTTAGGTTAGTATTGTGGAGTCACTACAATGTTGTTCATCCATCCTCAGTTTTCTCCTATCACAGCCATTAAACTCTGTAACTGTTTTAAAGTCACCATTGGCCTCGTGGAGTGGTTTCCTTCCTCTCACTCATCTGAGTTAGGAAGGACGCGTCTATCTTTGTAGTGACTGGGTGTATTGATACACCATCCAAAGTGTAATTAATATCTTCACCATGCTCAAAGGGATATTCAACGTCTTCTTTTGTTGTTTTTACACATCTACCAATAGGTGCCCTTCTTTGTGAGGCATTGGAAAACCTCCCTGGTCTTTGTTGTTGAATCTCTTGTTTGATATTCACTGTTCGACTGAGGGACCTTACAGTTAATTGTATGTGTGTGGTACAGAGAGGAGGTATTCATTCAAAAAAATCATGTTAACTGTACCTTTCAAGCCTCTAGTCAACAGAACTGTATCTCTTCTCATGGAGCAAGGTTAAGGTCAATTTCATTTCAATTCCTGTCAATTCAGGTAGTACACTGACATTCACATTCAAATTATCTTCAGTGCTTCTTAATGGGAAACATGTTGAATTGGAATTTCGTTTACTTTCTGAATTGACTGGAATTGAAATGGAATTTACCTCAACCCTGTCATATAGCATAGCTACCCTTAGATGTGATGCTATTATGACTTTCATTTCCATCATAGAGTACATTTTTATTCACTTTTACACAAAATAGAAAAAGGGGTTTACCGTAAGTAGGAGCAGTAAGATTTGTCTATATGTTTTCTCTATAATACACTGTATGCGGCATATTAAATCTATGCAAGTAACAGCAGGGAGTCCAGGTCACGTGTGGAGTACAAGGATCATTATTTTTTATGTTTCTGCTTGATACCCCTTCTATCTAACTATATCCAAGGGGGCACAGATAATAAATTATTAAACAGGAATTCTCCCTCTGTACGGTATCATTGAATAACTTAAAATTCTAGACTTCATGTTCAAAAGCATTGTGCCGCGTATACTGTAACGTATTCAGAATGAAAGGTTCCACTGATTAAGTTTTCAATAATACTGTAATACTTTACAATAAGTGTAGGACCGGTTTCACAGACAGGGCTTAGATTAAGCCAGGAGTTTGGCCTTAATGTGTACTAGTTAAACTAGGACATTTAAGTATCTTTCATGAACGTGGCTTAAGTTTTGGCTTAGTTAGTTGGAGACTATGGAGTCATGGAGTTAGGTAAATAAGCCTAAATGAGAACGCCTATGTTAAGACTGATTTAGGTTTAAGTATGAGCACATCGCTGTTGTTTTCCTCTCTGAAACTGGGCAACAATGTTTGAAAACCCTAAATTGGGAGTGCATACATTGAACATTGATGGAAAACCAGTCCTTACGGTTCCTCCTCAGCAGGAGTTGACGGGCACTTGATGGGAACATGACATCCATCTATACAGCCAATCACTCCTGGGAAGTGTACCATATTCATAGAATTGCACGTTATAGTTGGCTTGGCCAGCAGCATCAGGAAACTAGATGTTAAAGACTCCTCGGTTCACAAAATGGCCCCTGCAGACTTTGAACTATTCTACACACAGTTGCTTCACTGGCACCACACAAATCACTAGTTTCACGATGAAAGATTCTAGATGCCAAAAACCTCAAAGTGATCAGAACTTGGAGAGAATTGGGTAATGACTTTCCTCTTTGAGACAGAGAGGAAATTCTAGGCTCAAGCAAAGATATTATCTCCAATACATTTTCTTTGTACATACGAAAGTGGTCTCGAAAAGCTATTTCATCAAAGTATAATTTAATGGATTACTATTATCCACAAGTACTCGCCTGGCTGGCCTCTGTAGTGCATGTTGGTCTTAATTTAGATATTACAAATAGTCCATGCTCCCTCACAAACAGCACTAAGCAGAAGTTAAACCTGCCTCTTTAAAGGAGTAATTTAAACTTTAATTTAGTCCTGGAGAAGCTCTAATCCTCCCTGTTGCAATCGACTTTGTTTAATCCAGAACAGGCTAAATCGACGACGATTTTAAGATAAGTCTGTGCAAGTCTCTTGAGTTAAGACGGCTCATAAACAGGCCTTTTAGTCTGGGGCTAGGCTTAATCCTTGTGTGTGAAACCGGCCTGTAACTAAAGGCTCAGTCCAAAGCAACTGTAGCCTACTGATCTCATCTTCCCGAAATAAAAAGGATTTATTTTTTTGTCCACGGGAGACGTCTTAATCACGAGACCATGATACGTTGATAACCCTTTCATAATTACCCCCAAGTGGTCTTAGCTACAACACTAATTGATGGGATCTAATGATCAACGGTCAATACTATTAGGCGTCTCCTTGATAAAACATGTTCTGAACTGACCGATTCAAAGTGATGTTTCTATAAAGTGATGTTTTAACCTTTTATTTATTTCTATTTGTATTTCTTTTCATTATGGATCACCATGCCAAAGCAGCAGCTACTCTTCCCGGGGTCCAGCAAAATTAGGACAGTTTGTACAGTTAATACAAAAGTGATACAGGTAAGTCAATCTTAGATGTTAAGTCCCCTATTTGAACGGTCCTGGACTGGTTCCGACAGGGTTCCCGAGTGGCGCAGCGGTCTAAGGCCCTGCATCTCAATGCTAGAGGTGTCACTAAAGACCCTGGTTTGATCCCGGGCTGTATCACAACCGGCCGTGATTGGGAGTCCCATAGGGCGGCGCACAATTGGCTCAGCATCGTCATGGTTTAGGGGAGGGGTTTGGTCGGGATAGGCTGTCATTGTAAAATATGAATTTGTTCTGAACTGACTTGCCAGGTTAAATAAAGGTTCAAGTTCTTCTTTGGAAGTTGTAGGGTCCTTATGGAGCCAGGAAGCCCCACCTGTCTGCTCTCCTCCACCACTCTGTCAGTGGACCTGACTTCAAGTGTCAGGTTTCACACCCCACATTTGCGTAGGGAGAGACATGTCACATTTTCTGGCCTTTCCTGACAAAATCCCAGCCTGGGAGACTACATATGAACGGTGACAGTCTAGCAAATCCAGAAATCATCGTTTCCTCCCGCTGTGATACTCTGCCGGATTTAGAGCTCTCAACATGAAAAGATACTAAATCATTTTGTAGAATTGAAATTCGATAATTTTCTCTTGGTCAGAGATGGACGAAATCTACACAACACTAAACAATACATTAATTGGAGTATAACTGTGACAAACAGAGCCAACAAACTGTTAGGGCCTACATAAAGCTGTCCAAACAGCAGAGTCCCAACAGCATTCCCAACACCTTACCACTGCTACGCCTGGCTTTCAGTGGAGCCTTGTCTGGCAGCGAAACAGTTAATTCAGCCTCATTTACTGCCTTTAAAAAAACATAGCTGATATGGCTGACTTGCTTAAACAAATGTGGTTTCTACTGACAATTGAGATGTACAAACTATGGCATAAGGGGACAACGAGCGGATAAGAGGCAAGCCATAATTTCGAATAAGTAATTAATGAGCAAGCCAGTCAATATAGTCAAAATAACTATTTGTTCAGCCGTTATTACAGTATTCTCCCTGTACAGGAAGTCAGAACCTCAGGATAAATATAGGGGGCATATAAGCAGACAATGAAAGCCCTTACAATATTCAATGATGACATTTCTCTAATACAGGCTATGGGCTACATGTGCCCCACCAAGTCAGAACAGTAGGCTAAGTTCTGAGGGGGAAAGGGACCAAATTATTAGGGTGAGGCACATGGGCTACTAACAGCTTGCTACACAACATACACTTAGTATTACTTTCTTAGCTACAGTATACATATCTCCCTGGCATATTACATCATTTATGCAGCAGCATACTGTACATACTTTTTTTGACTGACCTTGTTGTGCTGGGCTCAGTTGAACAGGAAGGTGGCGCAGCGGTCCTTCGTGGGCAAATTTTGTCATCAAAGTCTGGCATTCTCTGAAAAACACAAGGTCCAATCAAGACATTAGTGATCTTCAGGTCGGAGCTCGAGAAAGAGGCCCGAGTTTCCGAGTTGGATGACCGTTTAAAACGTATTTTCCCAGTCGAAGCTCGTTTTTTTCCCCGAGTTCCCAGTTGTCTTGAACTCACTGAAGTCCGACATTTCCCAGATCTGAGTTTCCAGGTGTTTTGAAAGCGACAGAAGTCATGCTGGATTGACAGCATGGCCAATGTTGAATGTTTATCCCTTTTAAGCTTGGAAAAGAGACCGTTAAACACAGATTTGGACCACACACCCACTCCACTGAATAGCAGGCTAGTGATTGCTTTGCAACTCTTGCAGTTAGCCACTGATTCCTTCCAAACCACTCATTGTTGAATTTGCGATTTCATTGTTGTGTAATGTTTATGTCCAATGGCTGATGAGCACCAATACATTTAATCTATAATTTCTCTTCATAATTTCTCCTCATATGACAAGGATTGAAAAGGATTTGCCAGTAGATTGTTGACTTGATTCATGATGAGGACTGCTAGCATGCTAGCTAAGATTGTGAAAGTATGATGTTGACATGGTCAGTCCAATCAAAGCTACTGTAGATATAACGTGATATGACGTAATTTTGTTTGTGGCCAATAGTCTTGAGCATTTTTGGATGGGCACTTCTAATTTAACTCTATGGCAGAACCCAAGGGGCTTGAATTTTCTCCCCGTAGATTTTACGGCGACGTAGTGTCCCTATGAGTGACCGCCACTGGGTGGGGATCTGCCCAACCTGACCTGAATGACAGGTTAAATCTTATAGTAAGTTGTTTATGATTTGATTACTGTTATATTTAGAAAGCACTTAAGTGATTTCAAGCCCAATTCCCCCACTTTTGTTGAATAGGGGAAAAAAACAATATGTATATATGATGTTTTGATTGATATTTTTTATTTATTTTCATATTTGTACTAAATACTTGATGTTGTGTCCTCAAAAGTGACTACATCTCACCAATTTATTTATTTTTTAAATCCCCTGAAAAGGTGAATTCCAGACCTTTCTAGAACTATCCAGCATTACCAGATATTTTATGACCATCTCAGGAAACATAATTAATTTTGTTTATTTAGGCAGAACTATACATTTTGCCATAACATTCAAGAGGAACACATTCTTATTTACAATGACGACCTGTTACAGCACCTAGCATCGGTAGACCCAACGGTAATAGAATTACCTAAAAAAGTGTTCAAGTGACAATGTTCTCTTAAACTACATCAAACTGAAGCTGAAAACTGAAGCTGAAGACCGAAGCTGAAACTAAAGCTGAAAACTGAAGCTGAAGACCGAAGCTGAAGACCGAAGCTGAAAACTGAAGCTGAAACTGAGGCTGAAAACTGAAGCTGAAACTGAAGCTGAAAACTGAAGCTGAAACTGAAGCTGAAAACTGAAGCTGAAAACTGAAGCTGAAAACTGAAGCTGAAACTGAAGCTGAAGACCGAAGCTGAAACTGAAGCTGAAGACCGAAGCTGAAACTGAAGCTGAAAACTGAAGCTGAAAACTGAAGCTGAAACTGAAGCTGAAGACCGAAGCTGAAACTGAAGCTGAAAACCGAAGCTGAAGACCGAAGCTGAAACGGAAGCTGAAAACTGAAGCTGAAAACCGAAGCTGAAAACTGAAGCTGAAACTGAGGCTGAAAACTGAAGCTGAAACTGAAGCTAAAAACTGAAGCTGAAACTGAAGCTGAAAACTGAAGCTGAAAACTGAAGCTGAAAACTGAAGCTGAAACTGAAGCTGAAGACCGAAGCTGAAACTGAAGCTGAAAACTGAAGCTGAAAAAAAGCAATAGACTGTAAATACAATGGATCTGAAACTGAATTGTAACGATATCAGTTTATTATCAATACATTTTCCTTAAAACAAACAATACCACATTTTAACAGTGTTATCTGTCAAGATAAAGAGCAGACAAGCTAATTAACAATTAACTCCAATGAATCTATTGCACTTTCACCAATAACCAATTTTATTCCTGCAGGAGTCAAGGACGACATCTTCTCTAACCACTAGGCTACCTGTTGCGGCAGGTAGCCTAGTGGTTAGAGCGTTGGGCCAGTAACCGAAAAGAGTTGAATCCCCAAGCAGACAAGGTAAAAAAAATCTCTCACCTGTAGGCTGTCATTGGAAATAAGAATTTGTTCTTAACTGACTTTCCTAGTGAAATAAAGGTACCATTATTTTTTTTTTACCTCCCCGTGACACCACAAGACAGCAGTCCAGAGCTGGGCTAGCTACTGACATTATCATCCAACATTTACCTCCATGAGAGGCTGGCTGTACCTAGCCTACTCACTTGCCGTTTCTCCCAATATGCTACAATATGAAGATAAAATGACGTGTGTGTGTGTGTGTGTGTGTGTGTGTGTGTGTGTGTGTGTGTGTGTGTGTGTGTGTGTGTGTGTGTGTGTGTGTGTGTGTGTGTGTGTGTGTGTGTGTGTGTGTGTGTGTGTGTGTGTGTGTGTGTGTGTGTGTGAAAGGTTCAGCCTGGAATTCAATCCAATCTGCGTTATAGTGCATTTGACATTTAAAGGTAATATGCAGTATTTACTGTGAATGCTTCTCTGTGGATGCTTCTCTGTGAATGCTTTTCTGTGAATACTTCTCTGTGAATGCTTCTCTGTGAATACTTCTCTATGAATACATCTCTGTGAATACTTCTCTGTTGATGCTTCTCTATGAATACTTCTCTGTTGATGCTTCTCTATGAATACTTCTCTGTTGATGCTTCTCTGTGAATGCTTCTCTGTTGATGCTTCTCTGTGAATACTTCTCTGTTGATGCTTCTCTGTGAATAATTCTCTGTTGATGCTTCTCTGTGAATGCTTCTCTGTGAATACTTCTCTGTGAATACTTCTCTGTTGATGCTTCTCTGTGAATGCTTCTCTGTGAATACTTCTCTGTGAATGCTTCTCTGTGGATGCTTCTCTGTGAATACTTCTCTGTTGATGCTTCTCTGTGAATACTTCTCTGCTGATGCTTCTCTGTGAATACTTCTCTGTGAATACTTCTCTGTGAATGCTTCTCTGTGAATACTTCTCTGTGAATGCTTCTCTGTGAATACTTCTCTGTGAATGCTTCTCTGTGAATGCTTCTCTGTGGATGCTTCTCTGTGAATGCGTCTCTGTGGATGCTTCTGTGTGAATGCTTCTCTGTAAATGCTTCTCTGTGGATGCTTCTCTGTGAATGCTTCTCTGTGAATACTTCTCTGTGAATACTTCTCTGTTGATGCTTCTCTGTGAATACTTCTCTGTGAATGCTTCTCTGTGAATGCTTCTCTGTGGATGCTTCTCTGTGAATGCTTCTCTGTGAATACTTCTCTGTGAATGCTTCTCTGTGGATGCTTCTCTGTGAATACTTCTCTGTGAATACTTCTCTGTGGATGCTTCTCTGTGAATACTTCTCTGTGAATACTTCTCTGTGAATGCTTCTCTGTGAATGCTTCTCTGTGGATGCTTCTCTGTGAATGCTTCTCTGTGGATGCTTCTCTGTGAATGCTTCTCTGTGGATGCTTCTCTGTGGATGCTTCTCTGTGAATACTTCTCTGTTGATGCTTCTCTGTGGATGCTTCTCTGTGAATACTTCTCTGTTGATGCTTCTCTGTGAATGCTTCTCTGTTGATGCTTCTCTGTGAATACTTCTCTGTGAATACTTCTCTGTGAATGCTTCTCTGTGAATACTTCTCTGTGAATGCTTCTCTGTGAATACTTCTCTGTGAATGCTTCTCTGTGAATGCTTCTCTGTGGATGCTTCTCTGTGAATGCGTCTCTGTGGATGCTTCTCTGTGAATGCTTCTCTGTAAATGCTTCTCTGTGGATGCTTCTCTGTGAATGCTTCTCTGTGAATACTTCTCTGTGAATACTTCTCTGTTGATGCTTCTCTGTGAATACTTCTCTGTGAATGCTTCTCTGTGAATGCTTCTCTGTGAATGCTTCTCTGTGAATGCTTCTCTGTGAATACTTCTCTGTGAATGCTTCTCTGTGGATGCTTCTCTGTGAATACTTCTCTGTGAATACTTCTCTGTGGATGCTTCTCTGTGAATACTTCTCTGTGAATACTTCTCTGTGAATGCTTCTCTGTGAATGCTTCTCTGTGGATGCTTCTCTGTGAATGCTTCTCTGTGGATGCTTCTCTGTGAATGCTTCTCTGTGGATGCTTCTCTGTGGATGCTTCTCTGTGAATACTTCTCTGTTGATG